>NW_015389554.1:82393-144529 GCF_001527695.2 Protobothrops mucrosquamatus
GGGGGGGGGGCTCGTCCCGCCTTTGCTGTTCGTTCCGAGAGGATTTTGTCCCGGCACAGAACACGGAGCATCTCCTGAGCAAATCCCTCGGGACGAGGCGAATGAATGGCGGGACGGGGAAAAGGCGCGAGGCTTCCACCCACCCGGGAGGGCGTCGCGGAGGAGGGCGAAGCCAGCAGAGAGGCGGGTCCGGCCCCGCGGGAGCGCTGTCCAGCAGCCGCCTGCCCACGGAACCGGCCCCGGGGCGGCCGCGGCGAAGCTCGGGCTGCCCTCCGCCGGCCTTTCCTCTCGTTCCAGTCGGAGCCGCAGCCGCGCCGGATCCCCCTCAGAGGAATCTCCCTCACGGGGCGCCTTACCTGCCGCCGGGCCTCGCGCTCCTCGCCTCCCTCAGCCGGGGGTTGCCCGGGGCGGCCGCCAAGCACCGCCGAGCCGAGCGTCGTAAAAGGAAGAAGAAGAAAAAAAAAGTGCCGCTTTCCTTCTCTCAGCCTCCACCCCTCCCATCCCGCGCTACGCCACTCGCGTAAAGGACCGACGGGAATCGCGGCCGTGGCGCTGAGCGCGCGCTCCCCTCCAACCCGCTCATGGGAGGGGGGAGAAAAAAAAAAGGAAGGGTGGGCGGGGCTTGGCTTGGGGCGCCGCGGCCGGAGGAGACCTCCGCCTCTCGCTGCGGCCGCGGCTGCCGCTGCTGCTGCTGCTGCGCGAGGACGCGCGTCACGTCAGCTCGAGACGCGGGGCGGGGCAGGGAGAGGAGGAGGAGGAGGAGAGAGGGGGCGGGGCCCGGCTTGAGGGGGCACGGCCGGGCGGTGCACGCGCGTGCACGTCCGCGCGCGCGGCAGCGAGAGGCGGAGGCTGCTGAGGCGGCTGAGGGGCGAGGCGCGGCGGCAGCGGCGGCGTTTCCTCCCCACCGAAGCGGGGAGGAGGCGGGTGGCCGTCGCGGTGGCGGTGCTGCCCTCGCCGGCCCGAGTCAGGGGAAGCGAGCGCGGCGGGCGGAGCGATGCGGCGGACCCGCAGGTGAGCCTCGCCCGCTGCCCGGCCCTCCCCCCCCTCCGAAGGCTGCCCGGTTTCCCCTCAGCGGATGGGCGCCCGAAAGAGCGAGCGAGCGAGCGAGCAGGCGGGCGCTCCCCTCCGCCGCCCCGCGGCACCTGCGGCTCCCCGGGGCAGCCCCAGCGACGCCTCTCCGCCGCCGCCGCCGCTTCCTCCGGGATGGAGGGAGGGAGGCGAGGGGGGGGGAGCGGGGCCGCCGCCGAGATCCGGACGGGAGGGATGCGCGGGGGGGGGGAGGAGAGGGGAGGGGCGGCTGGGCAGATCTGCCCCACGGATTCCCCCCCCTCCCAGGCGGACAGGGGAAGCGGCGACCCGGCGCCTGCAGGGCCGGCCGGGCGCGGGGAGGCTTCATTCATTCGAGGCGGCTCCGGATTGCGAGCCGGCGCGCTGGATCCTCTCCTGGGGGAGCCCCGTCCCCTCCCCGTGGCTCGGCCGCGTCAAGGCTTCTGGAAGAGACCCCCCCCTCGCCCCCCCTTCCCTGCATCCCTTCCTCTGCCTGCCTTGCAAGGTCAGGGAGCCCCCCACTTTCCTCCCCCCCCCGCGAATGTTATACAGGAGATCATCCATTTTTGGAGGGTTCCTTGTCAGTCCCGGTTGCCCCCCCCGCAAAAAAGCAAAAAAGGGGGGGTTGGAGAGAGAGAGAGAGAGAGAGAGAGAGGATGGTTGTGCTGTTGCATTGCGTGGTGTGCGAGGTTGAAATCTGGGCTGCAGCAGCTGCATTGTGATTTTCCCCGATGGAAAAAAAAAAAATCCCCAGCCTGTGCTAGAGGAGAGAAATAAGTCCCCCTCCCCATCCTTTCTTCTCCTAAGGAGGTTTAGAGGTATTTATAAAAAAAAAAAAAAACCCATGAGAGAAAAAAGAAATGGGATCTGCTCCCTCATCCTTAACAGGCTCTTCCTGTGTAAAAACTTTCTAAGGGCAATATTTGTTTATCTGTGCTGCTGTACTTACTAGATAAGCCACAAAAGGAAGCTTTTTTTTTTTTTTTCCTTTTCCATTTTGATTTGGGAACCGAATTTGGGGCGGCAGCAGCAGCAGCAGCGTTTGGTTAGGATTTTGTGTCTGTCGGGCTCAGGCCTTCAGTATGGCAGGAATGCTGCAGTCGAGTCAAACTGATATTTGCTGCTAAACGTGGTTGCATGCCTGCATTAACTGTAATGAAAATACTCTGTTTGCTGTGCTTGTTGTCTTCAAGGGTGCTTCTAAAGACATGACATGACACTGCGTAGACGGTGCACCCGTTCTCAACTGTTGCTGTGGAATAAAACTCCGGTGACTGTGATTGTTGATGGCTGTGGGTCCTGCTGGCTGAGAACGGTGAGAGATGTAGGAAAGTATATTTGGAGGGCGCTGGTTTGGCAGTAGCTAATGCAGAGCTTGCAGTGGCTTTTTGTGAATTCAGTCTCTAAATCCATCAGTCTTTGCCTTAATCTTCAGGATGGGAAAAGAAGCATAATCTTCTTGCTTCCTCCATGTGTCACATGGAATATTTATTTAAAATGTATTTTAAAACTGGGTTTTCCAGTGCTGTAGAATTTAAACATATTTATACCTTTAGCAGTATTAACAAAAATGATTGGCAACCTCTAAGTTCACTTGCAGTCAGTTTCTCTCCCCCCCCCTTGTCCTGCTTTTTAATGCTTGCAGTGTCTGTGCTCTACTTTTCTTGCACTGAGTGAATTATTTTCCTTGAATCTCTTTTTCATTTTTAAGGAGCCTTACAGTTTGGCTGTTCAGATTTATCATAACGCAAATGAACTAGTGACAAAGAGGGAGGAAAAGGAAATAATAGCACAGCAGTGTGGGTTGTATTAGGTGGACATTCTTCCTTTTCTCCATCCAGTGGAGGATGAATGCAGGATTTTGAAAAACTTGGAAGGGATTTCACAAAGGTGAATTGGGCATTCGATGCAGGATTATATGAATAAAACCTCATATTTTTCTCATTAGGTATTTGTGCAGATTTGTGCAAAATATGTTTGGTTAGTATGTGGCTCTGTATTTATTGGACTCAGACAGGGTGTGATTTTTTTGATTTTAAATGTACATGAATTCAGCCATTTGAATAAAGTAAGTGAATAATGAGTTAGCATTAATGATTACTGTAGTGTCAAACTCACTATAACGAATACATTACATGTTCATTAATTTTTTCAGGAAAATGGTGCCAACTTCTTTAAAACTGCATCTTCTGGATCTCATATGCTAATAGTAATTTTATTTCATTTACTGTTATGTTTTTATAAGACGCATTTTTGGAGTCCTGGCATCAAAAATGTGCATGAAAAAGAGTAATGAAATAATAGAACATTAGGAAGATTTTGTGAGTATTCAAGAGATACAACAAACTGATGTATTAGAAAGCTTGCGTTCATTTAAAAATCATCAGTTCTCTTAAGGAAATGCAGTAATCATAATGCTCTATTCAAGTTCTCTTTTGAAATTGCTGTGGTAAAAGAAAGTCAGTCTCAATTTGAACTTGATTTCTGGTGATTTCATACTGATAACAATGTAGGTTTCTTGGCAACAGTATGGAAACTTTTCACCCTTGCTGCTTTCTGCAATTTTTTTTTTTAAATTTTCAGATTAGCCTATAGTTCTGGGATTTCCCCTCTCATCCAGGTACTTTCAACCTAATTAGTTTTTTTGAGGTCAGCCTGATGCAGCTAATGATTGAGTGAGCAATCAATGTTTATTAATATTTCACCAGTACATTTTTCTATAAACGTTTGATTATTATTTATCATGCACAGATGTTTATCAGGCAAAACATTTTTATTAAAAAAATTCTCAGCATCAGAAATAAAGTTCTGCTCAAAAAGTCATTGATTCATTTAGGTAACTAAATCTCTGATCTTCTGCTTTATTAAAGATACAGAATTAGGAATCATAATGAAGCCGCTTTCTTGTGTGGCTGATACTGCTTATCAAAAGACCCACTTAAATTCACAAAGTAATTTTGCTATAGGAATGAATGTTCCAGACATATATTCTATCTTTTAACGCATCATTAATACAAATGAAACTTTTTTTAAAAAAAATCTGGAAATGTTTTAACATTATAAACAAGTATTTTTACTTGGTTCCAAAAGAAGATGCTTTACATAATTTCTAAAGTAGTCCTCCTTTACAGAAATATTTCAATATTTTAGTAGCGCTTGGAGAAAATAGAAGAAAAAGCCTTTACTTTGTAAACACTCCATAGTGAGCCAACATTTTTTTTTAAAAAAAGCCCAGTGATTAAAAAAATTGACTTTGAAACTTTGTGTTTTCTTGGTTTAATTTTTGTTTACTTTTAAACGGTGTTATGCCTCAGCCACAATCACTTTTGCCCATTAGTTAGCTGATGTTTAGTTAAAATGTGATGAGAACTAATTGGAACTTGGAACTGCTGTTTTAATCATGGGGTGATGAATGTTGGACTTCTCTGCAGATTCAGAAATGGGAAGTTGCTAAAATTTACGCTCTGGGATTGCCTTCATGAGGCTTATGACCCCAAGTGCCGTTGTCCTTACGCATGTGATCAGCTTGCTTCCGTAAATGTTGAAGCAGTTGGAGCATTCCCCTTGCGTTCCTGGAGACTAGTTATAAGTAGGATTCATAGCTCTTCCCCTAACAATACAATTAAAAGAGTTTTAAATGCAACGTGATTGTCTGAATGAAGTTGCTTTCACCAGCTGTTGGATGCTGCATAAAGAAGCTGCTATAAAAGGTACTGCCCAGAGGTCTAATAAGACATACCTGCTTCATCCAGGTTCCAGGATGAAGGTAATGATCAGAGCAGCCACACCTGTTTCCATCTACTGACTGGGTCAGAATCTTGAGTGAAAGGGTTCCTAAGTGGATTTTACGGGGCGGGGGGGGGTTCTTGCCCACTCCTTCAGCTAACACTGTTTCCCAACCTGTATGTATCAATCACAGTTCTGTTTCCTGAGCACCTCACCTGTTTTTGTGTGTAGCTAGTTCTGTGCTGCTGTCCTTTGCAGACACTGAATCTAATGTCCCTCTTAGTACTTACCCCTTTCAGTTTCTGCAGGCTTTTGTTTTGATGTGCTGTTTTCCACATTATCAAGTAGACTTGGCAATGTTCCCATGGAGAACTAAGTTGGAAAAGAAGGGTCTATAAAATTCGTCATCTCAATGGATTTTTCAGAGAATATCTGTAAGCTAGGATGCTAGTTTCCTGGCAACTTTCACTCATGTACCTTTATTTGAGAAATCGTAAGAATGATCAGTTTAATTCAGTGTACTTTTTTGCCTGTGTCTAAACCAGAAATTGTTTTGAGCTGCAGAGCCGCAGAAAGAAAATAATTATTTGGAAAGAGATAATAATCCTTGCTGACCACAAATAGTTAAATACTGCATAAATTATAGGAAGGCAACTTGATGAGATAGATCTAATTTGGTTAAAAAAATAATAATAATAATGACCAGTGTTGATCAGAAGTTTCTATCTCCATACAATTAATTAATAGTGTCCAAGATAACCTAAGTTGTGGTTACAAGCCCTAAGGAGTATGATTCAAAATACGGTGGATTTTAAACTGTCCTTTTCAGTATCACAGCCGTTTGTATTTATTGGACATGTGCCATAGAACTTGTGTGAAGTAGTAGATTACATAATCATGGAAGAATGCAGTCCCATTACTGTTGGAAAACTTCTACTATAACATGCAGCATCACTTGAGCTGTAGCATTTGTTTTGTTATTTTCATCAGCTAATTTATTTTGCATTCGAGTGCCCTATCACAGATTCCCATCTGAGGAAAGAGCTTGGTGCAGCAATATTTTTGACAGGGACAGAGTTTTTGATCTTTACATCAGTACAGTATACAATGGGTCATAGAATTAATCCAATTCAAACTGCAGTAATCAACTTTGGTTCTCCAATCAGTGAAGAACTTTGTTGTTGTTAATTGCGAAGTCATGTCCGACCCATCGCGACCACTAAGCTGCCCCAAAAGTTCCTCAGCATCAGTTCTTGGACTAAATAAAATACGAACGGGAGATGAATAGATTTGGGATAACCTAATGCAACCTAGATTCAATGAAGAAATGTCTGGCCTTTTTTAAAGACCCCTAAGGAGAAAGATGCATCCATTTTAAGTAAATTGCTCCTACCAACAATACTTCTTTACAGTTTTCAATGAACTTCTATTTTTATCATTTAAACTCACTAATGTTAGTTTTGCCATCTGAATGAGCTGAGAAAAAGAACTTTATCCGGCAAGCTGGGCACGACCTGTATTTGGAGAAGAAACGAGGAGCTGACTATTAAAATTCCAGAAAGGCACTCTTTGCCCAACAAAGTTTTAGAAGATGCTAAGAGCTTTATATAATTGCTTTCTTGATTCACACATTGTTACATAATCATTTTGTTTTCATGTTATGTCAGCCCAGTTATTGTGTTTGTAAAATTGTGTGTTACATTATGTATGAGGAAAACCACTCTGGTATTTTCAATACACTTGTGTTGAAACAAACCATGGCTTAACACAAAAATGCACAGTCAAGCTTCAGAATTATGTTGACCTTAAGTTCCTTGAGTGTGGCCTCTGAACCTCTCACTTGCCGCAACTTTAATGGGATAGCAAAGAGAATTTTATCCATAGGAAGTAATCGCGTTAAAATAATTTGACTTTAGTTTTAGCAAAATTAGGTGTGACTGGATTCATTTCTGTGCCCTGGCTTACCTGGTAAAGTAACCCAGTTTGATTGTTTATTTCTGACACACAATCCCAAGGCCCCAAATGTATATCACTCACAGCCCTAGGGATACAGCTGTGAGTGATATAGTTTCCACATACCCAACAATAAATAATAAGGGTTTTTTTTACATTGTTTTAAATCGTTCTTTTTAAGTATTATTCTTCCAACGTGGGCATTTTAGCTAACTCATAGTGACTGTATTATAGTGAAGGGGAAGTGTTATAACTAATACAGAACAAATGCATCTTTTAAAACAGTGGTCTTCAAACTTGGCAACTTTAAGACTTGTGAACTTCAAGTCCCAGAATTCCTCAGCCAGCCCTGGCTGGCTGAGGAATTCTGGGAGTTGAAGTCCACAAGACTTAAAGTTGCCAAGTTTGAAAACCATTGTTTTAAAATTTCAACCTTGTTACATGTGTTCCAGTTCTAGGAAATAATGTATTTATTAGTTTCTTCTGCCTTTGCCAAGCAATCAAATCTTCTGCGTGTTTTTTTTTAAAATGTAAAAAAATATATCAGAAATTGGCAGTAGTTCTTTGGGTGTGGCTCTGAACGGGCATGTGTTTGGTGGTGTGCGGGCTGGATAAATTAGGTCTAATTATAGAAAGCAGAAAAAGAAGACAGGGTCAGTTAGAGACTGTCCAGTGATGTTTCTGTTAGCTTATGGCTCAGAATTTAGCTGAGTAATGACAGATAGTTCATTTTATTGTCAATCGGCAACATTTACACGAATGCTTATCACGTAAGTGAAGGATTTTGAAATGAAATTGCAAGTAATGCTTTTCAGAAAATGGTAACTGTTGTCCCCTCCTCTTCCCCAACATTGGTTTTTATGTTGGAAATGCCTCATCATCTCACTTTGCAGGTTTCTTTCAAAGTCATTTTGAATTTGCTTGTTTTCATGGCTGCGGCAGCATCCCATTTTTTTGTCTCCTGTTAGTAACTCCTTAAGCTCTCTTTTTAACCTTGTCCTGCCTTTCTTGAATGGACGTCATGCCTTCTCTCAGGGACCTTGCAATTCGTGTTCCGCACAATGTCCGGCACTAGTGTGCTTCTGTGTGTATTACGGGGAAAAAAACGGAGAAGAAAAATGTGGCAAAAATAACTTTACTGAGGCTAACTGAGTATTTTCATATCTCATTAAGTTAGAGCAAAACGTTCTTATTAATCTTCAGAAGTTTGAGATAAGAATTAGATAACTATGCAAATGTCTACTTTTTAAATAATAATAATAATAATAATGGTTAGGAAAATAAAGCTGCGGAACAGCCTTTACTGTTTGCTTTTAAAGACCATAAGTACTTTCTCAGATGGCTGGTTTAGAAGGTTTTTAGACTTTGGGAGGAGCTCAAGTAAGTTCTTGGCTGTAGTTTTTTTTGTTTTTTTTTGCTTTAAAATTTACTCCCTTTTCTTGTTCCAAAGCAAGTTAAGAGAAAGTTTTCAGCAGCTTGGTTAACATGGTCATCAGTATAGCCGTTTCCCATTTTTTTCTGCTTTGCCCCAGTGGATTTGTCATGGAATCTTTTGTGGGTACCCACCGTCCTACTTCCTTCCCACATCATGTGGGTTTTTCCAGCGGTTAGCATGGATAGCTGTTTGGGTCTATGATAACCCCTTAATCTATAGTTGAGATCACTCCTGAAACAATATTCTCTGTTTAATTTATGGGAAGATGTTCCCTATCCCCCCCCATAAAATATTATTGGAAATCCTAATTATAGTTCATTTTCTCTCAATTCCTAAATTGAGAGAGTGGGCCTTGAAGGGCCAGTCATTAAAGTTATTAAGATGTGCAGTGATCTTTATGGGGGGGGGGAGGTTGTTTTTTTTTGTCCTCATTGTTTCAAAGACATGGTTAATATCCTGTCACATGCAGAAAGAGTCATTTATACGCTCTTGTGAAAGTGAGGTGGTGTTGGAAAGTTTAAGGTCAGAATTTTTTTTTTAAATGGCCCTGTTTGAGTTCTAAACCAGATGGATTCGACTAAAATACTTACAACTGGTCTCGTCATGCTTAAAGCAAGATTAGGAAGTTTGCAAAACTGATTATAAGAATTTCCACGGTATTATTCGTCCCCAATTAACAGGTGGGTATAAGCAAATGTTAGAATCTGAATTTGGAAAGTTTGAAAGATAGCATCCACCGTTAATACATTTAAAGCATCCAGAGCACTATAAGTCAGAACTAAGGGCTTTTCAGAGTTATTTGGCAGAAAGCAGAAGGTGGAATTGCGAATAAACATGCTGATTGGAGGAATTCACATTGCTGCCTCTGTTATTGCATGCTAGACACTTTCTAGCCTTCAGTAACCCAGCAACACTGCTTCTTCTTTTCTCCATCTCCTGTGTTCCAGAATTTCTGTAGAAAAACTGTTGCCAAAATCACTAAGGAAGTAGAATATGTGTAGGGTTGCAATGTGGATTATATTGTTGCTGAGAAACTGATACGATCCAATTTCCAGGAACCCTTTAATTCATGCTGCTGATCATGTCTTTTGTTCATACCAACTTGTCCCCTTCCCTTCTTGGAGGGCGTTACTAGAATTTCCCGTGTTGTCTTTATCTTTTCTAATTGGCATATGTCACTATTAAAAATATTCAGCGTTTTTTTTTTTAGAGATGTAATGAAATGCTGTTCTGGATGCCAATCCCACAGATGTGACATTTAAGTCTGCCTTCACCGAGCTGGGTAGCATTTCATAAAGGCATGTATTTTGTTGCTAACTTATCTTAGACTTACTTTGAGTTTCTACTCCAAAAATAGATTATGTCCCTTTTTGCAGATTGTAGTGTAATGCATTTAAAGGTTCTATTTTTTTTTCTTCTGCTAGCTTCTGGTAACTGGAAGTATTTTAAATGCATCAGGAGGAAGACAAACAGAAGTGCGAGTAGCTATGGTTCGGCTATAGCAGCTCTATGCTAGGTAGATTTTTTCCAAAGTATGTCTAAACAACAGGGCTTAGTGTTGTTGTTGTTTTTTAAAAAAAGTTTCTCATATTTAAGGTGAATCCCTTTGAAGATGACCTCTTAATTTTGCGGGTGTTCTTTTTTCATAATTACAGAAGTTGAGCTCCCTGATGGGAACAAATTTTGATTCTGAAGCTTGCTAACTATCACTAAACATAACAATTTAGCTCTTCAAGCTAATTTTCTTGTTGTTGTTGTTGCTGGGCAAAAGGCATTAACAAATTCTCCAATTGTAGGTTGGGGGTTGCATGTAAAATTAAAGGGTAATCACTTGTGTATTGGTGAGTAACTAAAGCTGTGCTGTCTGGTTATAGAAAGAGTTAATAGTTATCTTTAGCATATCATTTTTAGGATAACGTGTTTGTTTAAAATTATTAACCATTCAGTTCTGCAGGTTTGTGCTCAATTTTTTTATGTAAATGTGGGCCTCTAGTTTTTTATTCTACTTTCTCTTCTCCCCAATTTTCTTTGTGACCGGTAAAATTGGATTTTTGTTTTGTAAATTCCAAATATCTTTATCTTAAAAGTTCTTAGCCAAATGTCAGAAATTGAAAGAATGGATGATGGATGTTGTATTTCTATTTGTTAGAGTTGCTGCAATTTGTTCTTCTTATAAGATAGTTCAGAGCTTCCTTTGCTATCTGGCACAACAATTCCTTGTGTTTATATAATTGACTTGTGAAACTTAGTTACCGTATATTGGTTGATTTGAAAATGTTGGTATTATAAGAGAAATTGATTACAGAATGAATGGGTAAGTTGTTGCTCCATTATGTGTCTAATTCTAAACAGTAAACTTCAGAATATTTTAAGCCAGCTGGGTGACTTTGGGCCAGTCACTCTCTCTCAGCCTAGGATTCAAGCTATTAGTCCTCTTTATTTTTTTTAAAGAAGTCCTTTTAACTTGGACAAAATAAATCCGACCATTTTTTAAAATATGTGCAAAGTAGAAAATATACTGATTTCTTTTTTCTTTTGCAATAGGGCTCACTTGCAATTATTATTTGGCCTTGCTGCTGTAGTCCTGCTCTTGGGTATCTCTCAGGATAACTGGGGATTGTTGCTTGCACCTATTTCCTTAATGTTCACTCCTATCTTATGAGAAAACTTCCACTTTATGTTATCAAACTCTTCTGAGCAACAACGCCCACACTGTCTGCAGCTCAGATTTTTCTCCCTAGCCATATGGTCCTGCTATTCTACGTCTGGCAAGCTTTTTCCACCATTTGTGCTGTAATTTCTTTTTTTTTTCCCTTCCTCCCCCTTCCCAAAGACACAAATGTATAGGCTGATTATCTCACTGCAAAAGCCTTTTTCCAGAACATTAAGCGATGATTATGGTTCTTCCATATAGAAGTCGTATTCTGCAAATTGGACTGCTGCAGGATGCAGATTAAGCTTTCCTGCTGACTCCAGGTTGCAGCTTTGTCTTTCCAGAAGATACATTTACCCCTTGTTGTCCTCTCTACCAACTCTTCAGTCTTGCCTCTGCAGTGGGCTTTGGAGAAAAACAAATTTCACCCATCCACGCTAAAATATGAAGCATGAAAAAAGGGAGCCAACAGCAGCTGCTCCCTTCTGTTTTCTTTATCAAGCTTGGACACAAGTGAAATCATTACTTTCTTGAGAAAGGAAAAAAGCTGGTGTCTTCAACCTTGTCTCATATGATGGAAAAAGCTGGAGTCTTCACCTCATCCATGTATGAAGGGAACACTGAGGACCTCAGCAGATGGCCCCAAGATGAAGCTGGTTTGCGATGAGGGTACCTTAGCAGCGACTTGGGGGTGTGGCTTCATTTAGTGTGGCTATTGATGGACATATTTTTGGTTTAATTAGCTGAGCTGCGCACCAGGTTATAGTTGTAGCATGAAGATAAGCCTTCTACCTCAGGGGTCCCCAACCCCCCGGTCCGTGGACCGGTACTGGGCCACAGCATGCCAGCAACCGGGCCACACAAACGAGCAAAGCCCCATCCACGGGATGTAGGCAGCACACAAAACCACGCACCCTCCGGTCCGCGGAAAAAAACTCTCTCCACGGAACTGGTCCCTGGTGCCCAAAAGGTTGGGGACCTCTGTTCTACCTCACTGTAGTTTCTGACTGCCAATCTTATCAGAAGACCTTCAGAGTTCACGCTGACACTGACAAACACCCAAGTAGCCAAGCATCCAATTGAGGCTGAGAGGTAGCATCTGCCCTATGACTGACCCATTACTAGTGGACTGTGACAGAACAGGCTGCCCACTGAATGGATGGCTTGTTCAGTGCTTTTCCCTCTGGCAGCTCCCTGCTGAGTCAAATGCTACTTGCCTGAAGTTTCTAATTCAGCCAGCAAAAGGGAGTTAAATGTAATTTTAAAAAACAGTAGGCTATATTTCTTAGCATCTGATCTTTTACCACTGTGGCATTTACATAATGCACTTGCTTCGTCTCAAGGAAAAATAGAGCTAATTTTGTGCAGCTTTTTTTTTTTTTAAGATTGAACCACCATTTTTGTTGGCATGGTAATATTCAACTGTTCTACCATATCACGCTTTCATATGTTGCAGAAATATAATTAGCAAGGGTTAAGCTTGTGAATAATAAATAGCCAAGACCAAATGTGACCGCAGTGTTCTTAAAGATAAATTCTAAAGCCTATTGAGTTGTTTTAGATTGTATAAATGATTATGAATAATGTGAGTGTGTATTTTGTATTTTTGGAAACCATGCCTGAAGTAACATTACCTGAGATAGGACTGGCGCTTGTATAATTTCATTGATTTAATTTGATTGTTTGTATAGACAGAAGATCACAAACGAAGAGTCTTAATTATGTTCTAGTTGTTTCATTTGAGATTTATTTCATTTCATTCATCTATTTCATTTTCTTTAATTTATTTAAACATTTCTTTCCTGTCCTCTGAATGATAGTTTGCGAGATGGTTTATTAAGTACTGACTCTTTCAAAAGATGAGGTTATATAAGCTGTCTTGGAAAAGCATCGCCACTGTGCTAAGTCAACCCTAGAGCGATCTGCAGCACAGGTTACAAAAAGTGTACTGTTGTATTTCCCATTTCGTAATTAATGTGCATTAGTGCACAAAGTACTCTTATTCAAGATGTTCCTCTGTAAATGTAACCAGAAAAGCAGTGACAGCACAATATTTGAATGAAATAACATGGGGTGGGGGGGGGAGAGGAAATGCCTGAATTTAGAAGCACTTTGCTTTGCTAGATAGCATAGCAAACATGTGACAGGAAGCATCTGACTTTCAGAATTACACGCACAAATGGATGGTTTCTTGAACTCATGATGAAGAAGGATTTAAACCACCCTCAAGTAAAGTCAATATATAAGACTGAAGACAAAGGGACATAGGATGGAAAGCAACCTTAAAAATCTACTTGATTAGAAAAAGTGGATTAACCGTTTCCTGGCGGCACTTAATGATAAATCCAACTATCAGTCCATGATACACATTCAAATCATCATGGATTGAATGTACTGCTGAGCAAATTATTTTATGCATTTGGTTCTTAATGGATTAATTCCTTCTAAATTCTCACCAAGCCCCAGTCAGTGTTCTATTTCTATTAGATCTCAGGTAGGGGCCTCCAATGTGTTGCATTTTCATATAATCCCACTTAAACCCCAACCTTTCCATTTTTATACACAAAAAATTACAAATGCTGCTTTAATAAACATTAAAGCTAAGATCCAAACAAACATTAGAATTGCAAGTAATCTTTCACTGCATAGTCAATCTGTTTTGTTTAAATAATGTGGAGTTTGGTTACTTCTTGTCTGCCAAATACCTTGAAATTATTATTAGACACTGCTCATTTTCCTTGTAGAGCGACTCATACTTTTGAAGCAGGGATGAATAGAGAGATATGTGAGAAACACAATGCATTATTTCAGTGCTTCACCTATCATTTAAATTATTGTTTAATTAGTGGAGATAGTTATAAGTCAAATAAGTAAAGAAGTTCTGCAGCAACTGGTTGCGTGAGCAATTGTGCAAGAAACTCATGTGCAAAGGAGTTGCTTTTGTTACCTTTTGTAACCCTGGAAATAATTCCCAGTTGATACCGTAGGTGCTTCTTAAAGGACACGTCTAAAGAAGACAGAAAAATGCTAATTATATGGGAGAAGTGTGTGGTTTCCTATTTTTTAAATAGCATGCTTATTTCAGGAAGTGGAATAAATCCAGACTTGCCAGTAATGCAGGACATGTGACTTAGTTTCAGTTGATATAATTCTAACGTAAGCAATTTCCTTGATCCACCATTTTGGGGTTGAAAGGAAATGGAGGCAGTTGCTTTTCAAAGTTGAGGAAAACGTATGGAATACATCAGAGATTTCTATTGGAATTGAGATAATGGCGGTAATCTTTTAAAGTGTGTGCTTCAGGACTTTTGCATGCTGTTGCTCAAACTATTCTAGGTTGCCTTAATTACAGTATATGTTTCACACCCTTTTATAATGTAGCTCCTTCCATTCTTACGGAAGTTTTTCACTTCTGTCCTTCCTCCAGAAAAGGGCAAGTTATATCTGAGCCATTTGGGGAAAAGAGGGTTTAATAGGTAGCCTCAGAGCTTGTTTGGCACTGATTATAAAGGATTATTGCCATTGTTAAAGTACCTTGAAAAAAAAATGGAAAAATTACTGGGAAAAGAAACAGCAAATTCCATTCTATCAATTTTCATGCCCTGGATGTGCTAGTTCGCATGATCGGGATATCAGTTCCTGCCCTTCCCTCTTCCTGTGCTAGGTGTGATGTCCCAGCCACCAAACATCTGCCCATTTCTTCTTTTAGATAAGTTTGGAACTGCGTTTCAGGAGGCAGCAATAAAAATAGACTTATGAAAAACGCAAGGATATGTCTGAAAATAGCAGTGGCTCGTTTCCTTTCCCCTATAGAAAGAGGTTTGGTCGCAACAGATTTTTCTGGTCAGATCCTCCTTATTAATGACTGCTATTAATCAGCATAATTTTTTTTGCATTGTACTGCATTGCACGATATATTTCATTAGACGTCCCAAATCTGTACGGTGGGCTGCTGGTTTAAATAGTTATGGCCGGTTGTTGAGACCAAGGTTTGAATGAAATTATCCGTCACATGATTTTGGAACATTTGGTATGTAAAAGCACTTTTTTTGTTTTTAACTACTCAAATAATGAAATTGTTGAATTTGGCCACCTCACTGCTAAATTTAGGTCATTTCAAAGAACTAGTTCCGATATAGGCATTTCAGAGACACACACACGGTGTTTTTCCTTTCAATCATGAAAATGTGAACTGTGCATATATTTTCAATTACTTCTTCAGTTCTCTGACCACTGCCAACTTATAAAATGACCTCTTCTCCCAATCCTAATTTTACATAGATCCTTTGGTAAAGTGTTTTGAAATCTTATCAGCGTGGTTGTTGACACTGCCAAACTCTTCATAGTTAAGATAGCATGATGTAACTTTGCTAAGCCTTGCTGACTTTTTTTTTTGACCAAGACCTATCCCTCTGTTACCAGCTTACTCAGAGCAGATATTAAATGGCCTATATTATAATATCCTTATTGGATATGTTTTTTGTTATGATTTTCTGACTGCTTTTTACTACTTTGTTACAGAGGAAAATGTTACAAGTGTATATTTTTGTTAGAAGTTTACCCAATTCACATTCAATTTATTTTAGAACTCTGGTGTGGAGTTTTCAGTCATTTGATCAGTGCAAGGATGAATATCTATGAGAAGCTGAATGGCTTTAAGTTTAACTGTATTTGTATGGAAATACAGTTAAACTTAAAGCCACTCAGCTTCTTTACAATATATTTCTTCTGGAGATATTTTAATTCCTTTGGCATTCAGGGATTGAATATGACAACAGTTGAATTCACCAAATGTGTAAAAATCAAGCACTGATTCCCATATATTATTTTGGCTTGGAGACTTTTGGAGCAAAGAAATAGAGGATAAATCAGATAAATTTCAAATTCAGTTTCTGTCATTATCATCCAAAAAAGACTGGTAGTAGATTACTTTATGAGATATATCTCAATGTGAGCACCTGAAAAATTACTTCCAAATGGACTATATTAAGTTGGTTCAATTCATAATCTTATTCTAATATATTCTCTTGCCTTGACATACTTAATTCAGTTAAAAGTAAAATAGTCATTTGATGCATACATTTAATATTGTGCATGCTATTTAAGCATTTGTGTTGTGTATGCATTTATTAGTGGTGTGGGAAGCAGGGGATTGCTATTCCTGTAGGGCTGCCTATAAAAACTTCCTGTTTGGGATCTTGCAAATTTGCCTTTCTAGTTAATTGTTTCTAGATTGGTTTTGCTTTACAAGGTCACATTGCTGCAGAGCAGAGGTCTCCAACCTTGGCAACTTTAAGACTTGTTGACTTCAACTCCCAGAATTCCCCAGCCAGCCAGGGAGACCCCTGCTCTAGAGAATGCTTTGACTTATTATTTAGGCTCATGCATAAATGCCTACTTACTTGATACTTGAAGGCTTACTGTCCAGTAGTTGAATTGCTGATGGATGTATACTGAATATTTGGGCACTAATTGACTTCCTAAGATCTGCATTTCATGTTACTGACAGAGGAAATTTAGAAATAACCTCACCTTAATGTTTACATGACTGGCTAGAGTTGAATGTCATTATTATTTTATTCCATTTCACTCAGGCTCAATACTGATTGTGATTCCCTAGGTCAGTTTACTGGGGTAGAGGACTGAAAATGTTAAGGATGTAACAAACAGTCTTTCCATAGAATTTAATAACTAAACTGAAAACTAAACTAAAGGATCCATTGCAATCTGAGTGGTCTTTCTAGAGCAGTGATGGCGAACCTTTTAGAGACCGAGTGCCCAAACTGCAACCCAAAACCCACTTATGCATCATCGGGTGCCGGGTGGGCGTGGCCCATTGGGTGGGCGTGGCTGCAGTGGTAACGGCAGACTGGGTGGGACTAAAAGGTTCAATCAATCAATTCCAACTTTGCAAGATCCTTTTTTTCCCCGCGAGAAGTTGAAATTGACTGATTGATTAAACCTTTTTTTTTTTTGTACACGGTGGCAGAGGCCTAAAGTGAAAAGGTTTTATAAAACCCAGCTGAAGGCCTAGGACTGGGGCGACGGCGCGCGTGCCCACAGAGAGGGCTCTGAGTGCCACCTCTGGCACCCGTGCCATAGGTTCGCCACCACTGTTCTAGATTGTCCCTGAGAAGGATTCCTTTTGGTAGAAAGTCTGTTTAATTAGCTCACATGCTGCTTCATTGGGGGGGGGGTGTTGCTGCAAAGGGAGAATCAATGTCGTGTTCAATGAGAATTTATCAATAGTGTTAGTGTGCTTTTGCATTACCTGAACAAATAAGATGTCCCTCTCTCCTTCATGCACTGCTTTACAGTTGTGAGCATATTATTACAGGTAATGAATAAAATACAGGCATTTATTATAACCAGAATTAAATTATTTATCTTTGTGCTGAATTTTTTTTATGATTCGGGCACTGACCCCTTACAACTTTTGTGATGGGGAATGACTTGCTTTCCTACCTGACTACGGACCCCATACAAATAACTTTGTCTAAACTAAGCATCTAATACAGGGGTCCCCAACCCCTGGGTCATGGATCAGTACTGGTCCATGGCCTGTTAGAAACCTGGCCGCTGAAGTGGCAGGTGAGCAAGTGAAGCTTCATCTGAGCATGCACGGGATCTAGGTTGTGTGTGAAACCATCCCACCCCCTGCCCTGATCCATGAAAGGCAGTTTTTCTTCTGAGACTAGTCCCTGGTGGGGGCTGCTGATCTAATACATCATATTAGCTAAAATAATCATTATCTCATTATTAGTCGTGACAGGATTGCCGCCTTAAATGTCCTTATAGAATGACGCCTAAAGCCAGTAGCTTGCAAATAGTTTTTTGTAGCTGTATACATTTTGATCGATACGTTCTGTCAGTCCAGAGATCACAGAACTGCAGGGCAAGCTGGCACCAGTTCAATTTGATTGAATTTCCTTCTCTCTCTGTGTATGATGTGTTTCCAGGGTGTGAGGGCAAACTTTGGTAGGGCTGACTAAAATATGGCAAGTTTCCTGTCGTCATGATTCTCTGCTTCATGTTCCTTTGTGTTGTAATAATTCTATGATGGGGCTCTAGGGGACTGCCCTAACATACTGTCTTTAGAAAGATAAATAAATGGTTCCCTTCACTCAGTGGATTGAAGACCTGTTTACACTTGCTGCTTATGAAGAGATTGTCTATAGATGTAGACTTTGTAAGGATAAATATAATGAAATATAGCAGTGGTGGCGAACTTATGGCACAGGTGCCAGAGGCGGCACTGAGAGCCTTCTCTGTGGGCACGTGTGCCGTTGCCCCAGTCCTAGGCCTTCAGCTGGGTTTTACAAAACCTTTTCACTTTAGACCTCCGCCGCCGTGTACAAAAAAAAAAGGTTCAATCAATCAGTCAATTTCAACTTCTCGCGGGGAAAAAAAAGATCTCGCAAAGTTGGAATTGATTGATTGAACTTTTTAGTCCCACCCAGTCTGCCGTTACCACCGCAGCCACGCCCACCCAATGGGCCACACCCACCCAATGGGCCACACCTACCCGGCACCCGATGATATATAAGTGGATTTTGGGTTGCAGTTTGGGCACTCGGTCTCTAAAAGGTTCGCCATCACTGAAATATAGAATACATTTATACAAAATTCACCAGGTTAAAAAAAAGCATGATAGGTGTATTTTTTTGTACACACACAGGCACAGGCACAGACACACACACACACACACAGTACATAAATATATATAGAATTGCAATTTAACATACTCTACATTTCAATTTTAAAAAAACTTCTATTTTTTCAGTAGTTTTTAAGCACATTACACATTTTTGTTCACCATTTATCCTTTTTTATTGTATATGAGAATAAATCAGATTTATATGAACACTGTAGGTAATTCATAGTGAATGTAAGAATATAATTCCCTCGGAATAACGTAGGAATAAACTAGAATAAAGTTGCAAATCAGTATTTGAAAGAAATATGTTCTCTGTTGGCACAACGTTTTGGCCTATACAACACTTATTTAGATGCTAGCGACTATTAATTTGGTCCCTAGCAGACTACAGAAGATCAACATATTAATTATTGAGGGTAAAATAAAAAAAAGGTAAGTCAATCACACCCACATCTCATTAAAATGGTTTGCTAAAGAATTACCTCTTTCCAGTTTCTCCCGTCTAGCGACAGAACGCGTGTACTTTCCATAGGCTTTCTACTTCTCTCCCAACTGTTTAGCAACTTCTGGTTCTAGAAGAGAATTTTTAGAATTGAAATCTGTGTCTGTTCCATAAAGACTCCGTATCCCTAAAATATTTTCTTCCTTCCTTCCTTTTATTGTAGCACTGTCGCCATGATGGCTTATCTAACCTTGTTAAAGATGGATCGCAGTTACTGATGGGAAGAAGTCCAATATGAGTGGAAATGATACCGGAGGAAGAAGACGCTTTGAAGACACAGAGCACACACTACACATCTACCCTGGGAGCATTGCCGAAGGGACCATTTACTGTCCGGTTATTGCACGGAAAACATCTACCGCTGCCGAGGTGATAGACTCTCTGATTAACAAACTGCAGCTGGACAAAACAAAATGCTACGTCTTGGCCGAAGTGAAGGAATTTGGTGGGGAGGAATGGATCCTCAACCCCACCGACAGCCCTGTCCAGCGCATGATGCTCTGGCCACGGATGGCCCTAGAGAACCGCTTGAGCGGAGAGGACTACCGGTTTCTTCTAAGAGAAAAGAACCTAGACGGGTCGATCCATTACGCCAGTCTCCAGTCCTGGTTGCGGGTCACGGAGGAACGGCGCAGGATGATGGAACGTGGCTTCCTTCCCCAGCCGCAGTACAAGGATTATGACGACTTGTGCGCACTGCCAGACCTGAACGAGAGGACACTCTTGGAAAACCTTAGAAATCGCTTCAAGCAAGAGAAAATCTACACCTACGTGGGAAGCATCTTAATCGTCATTAACCCCTTCAAATTCCTTCCCATTTATAACCCTAAATATGTCAAGATGTACGATAATCATCATCTGGGTAAGCTGGAGCCCCACATCTACGCCGTGGCTGATGTCGCGTATCACGCCATGCTACTGCGGCGGAAGAACCAGTGTATAGTCATTTCTGGAGAAAGCGGGTCTGGCAAAACCCAGAGCACAAATTTCTTGATCCATCACCTCACCGCTCTCAGCCAAAAGGGATTCGCTAGTGGAGTAGAACAAATCATTCTTGGAGCTGGACCAGTGCTGGAGGTAATATTAAAATCATACTGAACAGGTAGTCCTCGACTTACAGCAGTTCATTTAGTGACCCTTCAGCTTATGACCGTTTTTTCACAATGACGACCTTTGCAGCGTCCCCATGATCAGGTGATCAAATTTCAGATGCTTGGCAACTGGTTCATATTTAATGACCGTTGCTATGTCCCAAGGTCATGCGGTCCCCTTTTGCGAAATCAATGGGGAAGCCAGATTCACTTAACAGCCAGGTTGCTGACTTATCAACTGCAGTGATTCACTTAACAACGGTGACAAGAAAGGCTGTAAAATGGGGCAAAACTCACTTAACAAATGTCTCACTTAGCAACAGAAATTTGGGGCTCAATTGTGGTTGTAAGTCGAGGACTACCTGTAGTTTTATGATAAAGCTTTTCTTCTCCCTAATGTGTGTGCTAAAACAATTCTTCTAATAATCAAATCATCATTCTTGTCTTGAAGCAATCGATAAAGCTGTGCAAAGATTTCCTTCCTATTGTAAGGATTCTGCTGGTGAACTACATGTGGAAAACATTAGATTGGAATGTGCTTTAAAAAATACACCAAGAACTGTCATCCTTCTCTTAAATCTTTTCTTTAAAAAAAAATTACGGATTATATTGTACGTTTGTCATCCCGAAGTAAAACATTATTGTTAGAAGGAGGCTTAAATTTAAAATTAGAGGATTTGTCTGAGACTTTTTAGGTGAGAGTGCTAAATATTGTTTGAGATAATTAGGTATTATACTCCATTCTTTGTTGATCTTGATTTTTAAATCTCAAGAATGACAAACCAGAGCTGCTATAAATGGGCTTTTAGTTTTGTTTTTAGTGTTTTTGTATCAGCACAGAACTTTTCTGCTCCCCCCCCCCAAGTTCAAAGGAAGTAAATAGTCTTTATTCATTTGTGGATTTCCCCCCCCCCCCATTTCTTTGAAGTGTCTTTTAAATGCCATCTGCTTCATCTTATGTAAATTGCGAACAACTCTGGTGAAGAACTAGGACACAAATCTAGAATTGTCTGTTTTATGACAGTAATTTAATATAAAATAGAAAACTATCACTTCATACTCATTTAACACATATAAAACAAGCTGATTTAGCCACCCATCTATCAAAGGAAACTGGCATATATGAGTCCCTTGTTCTACGATGAGCCAATGCTAATTTTACCTCTACTAAGCGTAGCAAATCATCCATTGTTAAAAGTTTAAAAAGTGACTTAATATATGAATGAACTATAAGGGGATTATCTAGAATTGCATTTAGGCTTTACTCACCTTCCCAACTGATCATTATATTCCTAGTAATACAAGTAGATTTTATTTCTTTATAAAAATAGCCTGTTCTGCCAACTCAATTTCTGCCACAAGGACAAAGGCACTGCATATACAATATATTGAAGTCATCTGCTAAAATTGCTGATTTTAGCATTAAACATGATCAGAGTAAAAGCTTGATATGGGACAAATTGCTGAGATCCTATATTCATTAACCTCTAAGACAGTGATGGCGAACCTTTTAGAGACCGAGTGCCCCAAAACCGCCCCCCGCCCCCACTCCGCCTCCCACCCTGCCTGCTCCGCCCCTGCCCGCCCCCTGCCCCGCCCGCCCGCAGGGACACGCACCGCCCCCATGGCCCACAGCAGATCACTCAGGTAGCCCTGCAGTGCCATGGCAGCCACGCCCTCCGCCCACACCCCACAGCATTATTGCATGCTATGGGGTGCGAGGGCGGAGTCTTGTCCCTGCTGCTCGGCTATGTCTGTGGCTGCGCTGCTCCGTGCGGGCGCACCCGGGGGTGACTCTCCTCCAGGGGGGCTGCGGGGGAGGCGGGGCTGCAGTGACAGCACGCGTGCCCACAGAGAAGGCTCCGAGTGCCGCCTCTGGCACGCGTGCCATAGGTTGCCACCACTGCTCTAAGACTTTCTTCCAAGGAAAACACTCTGGCTTTCATTGTTACTAACCTCATTTCTAATGACCAAAATTGGATAGGCTTGGGTGGACATCACAGAGAACTTGTTCAGAAAGGAATGAGCAATTTTGCCAAAGAATGGATTTAAGATTAAGAAACTTTGTGAAATCTTTTAATTAACAAATAAACACGTAATATTCCCAAACCGAGTTATTTTCCTATTACAGTTAAAAAATGTGCTCCTTTCGGAAAGCAATCCAAAATCTCAGTGAAATAATACCAATCTTTAAAAGTTCTCACAAACTGCCTCCTATTTCAGGTTCACCAGGAGAATTCCATTGACTGAATTTGCCTTTTCAGAGAACGTTTTTCTTACTTAACATCTCACTTCCTTATACAGCACTGTTTAATTAACTGATCATAACTATTGCAAGGACTGCGATGTTTAGAAAATATCCTTATCTAAAGTGGAGAATAATTCCTTTATGCTTCCTGTCTTCTAAGTCGCCACTAACTATAGTTGACCTTTGTTTTTAGTACACACAAAAGTACCGGGTGGTAAGCAAAGCTGAACGCGCATCCCAGAGGTAGATTGCTTAGTTGCTAAATTTAGTAGGTGGACATCTTTGAATATTAAAAATATGTTCTCCAAAACTTTGTGAGAGGACGTTTCTTGATAGAAGACTAGGTGGGGATGCTGATATAGTTGCCTAATAATAGTTAAAGGAACAGGACCATTAGTTCCTCATCAAGCAGATTTATATCTGTCGAAGGATTAAGAGTGGCAGTGGATAAGAATATCGCATTTAAGGGAGAGATTATTCTGTTTCTTTTACATGATACCTAGTATTTCAAGCTATCCCGGAACTGTAAAGCAAAAGATGACTAGGCAAAGGTTCAAATATTACAAGGCATAGACAGATAGCCCTCCACTTATGACCACAATTGAACCCAACATTTCTCGGGCTAAGTGAGACAGTTAAGTGTGTTTTGCCCCATTTTATGACCTTTCTCGCTACAGACGTGAGGTGAATCACTGCAGTTGTTCAATGAGTAACACAGTTATTAAGTGAATCTGGCTTCCCCATTGATTTGACTGATCAGAAGGCTGCAAAAGAGTGACCCGGGGACATTGCAACTGTCGTAAATATGAGCCAGTTGCCAAGCATCTGGATTTTGATCACGTGACCACAGGGGTGCTACAACGGTCCTAAGCGTGAAAAATGGTCATCAGTCACTTTTTCCTGTGCTGTTGTAACTTTGAACAGTCCCTAAATCAGACATGTCAACCACTAGGCCCGGGGGCCGGATGCAGCCTGCGAAGTGGTTTCATGCGGCCCGCAAAGCCATCCTGGAAACAGTGAGGGAACGGCCCCTGCTGCCTTGGCCCTGGCCCAGGCCAGCTGGGAGCCAATGTACAATTTTGTGGTGGCCATCTATGCTGAAACGCATTCAGTCTTAGCTCCACAAGGCCGTCTGGAAACAGCGAGGAACCAGCCCCTGCCACGTCGGCCCCGCCCCCTGGGTGCATGCTGGGGAGGGGTCACCCTTTGTGAGGAATGAAGAAATGGACCATGCCTTGGCGCTTGCCCCGGTCCCACCCCTTCTGCCAGAGACCCTCAGATCTGTCCCACTCCTGCCCAGACCCCCACAGGCACCCTTGACACAAATGATGTAGAGCTGGCCATGCCCACCCAGTAGGCCACACCCACTCCATCCACGCCCATCCAGTAGGCTGCACCCACACTGGCCACACCCACCAGCCCCCTGAGGGCAACTGCAATGCTGATGCGGCCCTCAATGAAATTGAGTTTGACACCCCTGCCCTAAATGAACGGTTGTAAATTGAGGACTGACCCTGTTCAGGTTTTGAGAAGTTGGGCAATGCTGATGTATGGATTATTGCTTAGTAGTTGTTTTCTTCGTATTACCTGCACAATTAAAAATCTTAGTAGTATTGTCAAGAGGAAAACGTTTCATGCAGATTTCATCATACATTGGAAAGCTCCTTCCCCTTTGTCAGTTTAAAGTCAGCCAAGGTTGCTTACTTTTCCGGTTTTGCCAGCTGCAAGTGAGGGCAAAACCATAGATGTTCTTCCTGATGCTAACTAATCCTGAATCTCAACACTGAGTGCCTTTGCCAGGTATTCGTTACACCCCCCCAAAAAAACATTTTACATTTTCTTACGCTTAGAATCAGCTTAAAGGATAGTTTGGCTTCAGCGTTGTTTTCTTCATATGAACTTTATTCAAGTCAAGTTAACACTTAACATTATTTTCATGCCTTCCTAAATGGAGCACCTCTGGGAAGTCAGTATTTATTGTTGAATTGCCTTGATACTATTTTCCACATATCTTGCATCCAACCAAGTACTAGTTTGCTTTCCAAACCCAGCTTCTATAATTCTTAAGAGGAAAGTATCTCAACTCCCTGTATAGGGAACACATGTCCATTGATTATTGTTTCAGCATGTTGGGGGGGGGGGCGTGTTAGCTGTAACAGTGATATTCATCAAATGACTAGAAGTAGATGTGGATCTTAGACATGTTTGGCCCTCCAAGGGTGCATTGGTCTTAAAAAAGCTTATTTGACTCCAACATCTGCATTTGGTTATCCCCTTCCTGCTCAGCCAGCATAAATGAGAATGAATTTCCCTTTTTTCTACCTCCATTCCAATTCTCTCCCTTTCCCCATCAACAAGTTCCTGTTTGTATCAGCTGTTTTCTCCCCAGATCCATCATCTTCCATGTTGCCATGTACCCTCTGTTTGTCTAGGTCAGGGATAGGCAACCTTGGCTCTTTAATGACTTGTGGACTTCAACTCCCAGAATTCCTGAGCCAGCATGGCTCAGCTTGGAAATCTCTCCCTTTCTCTCAGCACGGCTGGCTCAGGAATTCTGGGAGTTGAAGTCCACGAGTCATAAAAGAGCCAAGGTGGCCTACCCCTGGTCTAGGTTTCTTCCTTATACAGTCTTGTTCTACAGTCTTGTTCTACGGCCCTTATCTTTGCTTCCGTTTGCATGCTCCTTGATCCCTTCACTTGATTCAGAAGGAATCTGGTAGCACTATTTCTGACTAATAACATTTTATTACATAAAAGATGTACACCCTTGTGAGCTGGGGCTACCAGAATAGTTCTGATTTTTTTTTGTCACCATACACTTACACAGCTCTTCTCATACAAGAGTTTGCTTGATTCAATATTTCATGGCTTTTCCATTTGTCTGGGGCTTTGGGGGATTCTTTGAGCCCTCAAAATGGGGTAAAAATGTGGTGTCTGATAGGCGACATCTGTTTCTGTCAATTCTAGCTATTTATGGAGACACGGTGGACTTTCTCCAATATCCTTGCATATTCAGACTGATTAAACCAAATGTCTTTGAATAAGAAACATTAATGCTGGCATGAAACATTGTGCATTCACTGTGACAACTGCTACTTGCAATCTGCCGAAGACAATACCCCACTCTTTTTAGAGGATTTCACTCCATCTCAGCTTGAATTGTTAGGATCAGCAGGTGAAATTACTTGAGGCTGCAGATATTTGTGACAAGAGACAAAGGATTCATTCTTGAATAAAAGAGTATTTAATCTTTAACCACTTTTAACTACTCCTCAGTAGCCAGTGGGGCACAATTGAATATTTGGATTCAGCTAGTTGTATTTCTTCATACTTTATTAATGCAGTTTAATACAGTTTGTGTGTTTGTGACAGTTTTGAGAAATAAAAGGATCCAAAACTGAGTTAGCAGAAAGCACCGTCGGTAATATATAAAAGTAAAAATAGATAATAACTATGGTAAGTAGAAAAATAAAAGATGTACATTGCCTTTCCTTCTAAAAAAAAGAAAGTATTTGAAAAATTGTAACCCTAAATTAGCTTTGTTCATAGTACCTGAGGGAAGTCATCTTCCCCACATCCTTCCTCGCTCCCCAAAATGTAGGGCAAAGAATGCTTTCTGTTCTGTGATTGCTCAGATCAGAGGAACATGGATTTCACCGGTAGCATGCTTCAAATATGGGGATTTTTTTTATTGAAGGAACTTCTCACGGCCCTGTCAACTTTCCCCAGTATGCACAGTCAGTACATACCCATTTTTCAATTTATATTTTTATTTATTTAGTAATTTTTTACCTTTGAGTCAATGTTGACTTCTAGCAGTGCCTACATTAGTATCTATAGTTTTCTTGGCAAGATTTCAGAAGACGTTTGCTATTTCCTGCTTCCTAGGGCTGAGAGAGAATGACTGGCCCAAGGTTACCCAGTTGGCTTAGCGCCTAAGGCGAAACTAGAATTTCCCTTCTCCCAGTTTCAGCCTGATGCCTTAAACCAGGGCTTTTCAACCTTTTCACCCATTGTGCCACTTTTAGGTTATGGCAATATCCGAGTACCATCAGTCGCCTAGCAAGGTGTCAAAAACATGATGACCCAAAAAAAAAAAAGGAAAAAAGTGATAAAGTACAGGTAGTCCTCGACTTACAACAGTTCGCTTAGTGACTGTTCGAAGTTACAATGGCACTGAAAAAAGTGCCTCCCAAGCCACAGCCGAGCAAGACGCCTGTCCGAGGTTTTCATTGTTGTGAGCATTTCTGTTGGGGATTGGCAGTGGGGGTGGGGTGGGGGGTGTTTGGTTTTTATTCCCCCCGTCTGCTGGGTGGTTGCAGCAGGTTTTGGTCACTTCACATGACCCTGGGACACTGTGACCGTCATAAATATGAATCAGTTGCCAAGCATCTGAATGTAAATGACAAGACCCTGGAGATGCTGCAACATTCCAGCTGATCAACGCTTCTTCTGGGCTCAGCAGAAGTACCAGGATCAGTGCCGAGCTCCGGCTGGAGCCTGGCGCTGATCCTGGCGCTTCCACTGAGCCCTGACAGCTCCGAAGAAGTGCCGATCAGCTGGAAAGCGGCACTGATCCTGGCGCTTCCGCTGAGCCCTGACAGCCCTGCAGCTCCAGCCGTCTCTCGCTCAGGCATGTGCGGTGCTGCCACCGGTTCAGCTCATTCCCCTCCCCCATTACCACTTTTCTAGGATGTTCGCGTACCACCTGCCAGGTGCCCATGTACCACAGGGGGTACCCGTACCACTGGTTGAAAAGCCCTGCCTTAAACCACATTTGAAAAATACATTACTCGGGCCTATAATTGAAATCTCTTATTTGGCACCATAACAGATAGGGAGTTTTTTTTTACCTTAAAGAACAACACCAAGAGAGTATGTAACCAGCAATATTTAAAGAAATGGCAAGAGAAAACCTGGAGCAAGCGGCCATTCATTTTAGTTAATCAGTTTTAAATTTAAACAGATAATCAGACACATTGCTTTATTAAGTGTCAAAGCAAAAAAGAATAACAACAGTAACAAGTATAATGTGCCATTTGATTAATTTTCTTTGGAAGGTTTTTAGTCTTTGTAAATATTTAGAAGAATCCTGTCCTAAAACAATCTCCTATTAGTCTTTCAACTCAAGCTATATTTTTTTCTCATAATTATAGAAAACCTGAAGGCATGCCTAGGAACTGCGAGTGATCTTTCAATGCATGTAATTTTCTTAGCCAGCATTGACCTGATTCCCACAGCAAAGTTGATACAACAGTAGAAATATATTGCCTGATGAGCTGCAATTCGGCTAAAGAGTATCCTAAATGTCTCTTTCCTGGTAAAAAAAAATACTGAAGTACCAAGAAAATAGTATCTGTATATTTCTGCTTTCTCCAAACTTGCCTACTGGCAAAGATAATTTAGCACAAAAACTCTTAGGTTTTTCCAGATTCCTTTGAAAGTAGATTCCGTGTCATTAACAGTCGGGGACATTATTAAGGTCTGATTTTGCAGAAAGAGAATGTAATGTTTCTGTTCAAGAAACTATAAGGAAAGCTAGTGCTTTTGAGGTATCTTAAAGTTGATGTATGGCGATTTTTTCCCCCTCAATGTCTAAATTATAAGAATTAATACATATAACATTCCCTCAGATGCCTGCCTGTTATGATAAAATTAATGTCAACAGCATGTAATATTCCAAGAAGTGTATACATCCAAACCATGTGGTGATTTAGTGCTGGGAATGTTGACTACAGCTGTGTTTATGCTCTAGAGTCTCTTTTATGTTATGTTCCAAGCTTGTCGCACATATTTTTGAAGACAAACTTGTTGCTACTTGCTATTTTTTCCCCCATGTTTATAGGGGAATGAAAGAGAAGACATGTATGCTTGCTATTAATAAGCATATTATTTTTACCCAATTAAATTAGATATTTCTTGAATGCCTAATTCAGTTTGGTATTGAATTTGATCATGATTCGTCATCAAATCATCATTGTTAGTGAGGCCTTGCAAATGGCCAGGGGCACTGTTCCATAGGTAACGGGGTATGAGGCGTCGGTTGTGAATAAAATTCATTTTCCTTTGGCTGCACAGCCTTATCCCTCTCCATGCTATTGGGTTGGTGATGATTCTGTCCAGACTTTCTGTGCTTGGAAGACTTCAGCTTGTCTTTTCTGAGGATGGGCCAGCCACAGTTTGTGATTTCCGGGCCACCATAACAGTCAAGGATTCATCCCAGGTCACCATGGGTATAGCACACATCAGACGCTCGCTTTAGACCTGGTTTGTATCTCAAAGCAATTGAGGCCTAGTTTCAGAATGGAGATCTAGCCTTCATTTCTTTTCTTGTGGTCAGATTACAGGTGAACCTTGACTTAACAACAGTGACCGTTCAAAGTTACAATGGCACTGATTAAAGAGACCATTTTTCATAACGACCATTGCAGCATCTCCATGGTCATGTGATCAAAATTCAGAGGCATGGCAACCGACTCGTATTTATGACAATTGCAGAATCCTGTAGTCACCAGTATCCTTTGTGACCTTCTGACAAGCAAAGTCAATGGGGAAGCCAGATTCACTTAACAACCGTGTTACTCACAACAACTGCAGCGATTCACTTAACAACTGTGGCAAGAAAGGTCATAAAATGGGGAAAAACTCACTTAACCACCATCTCACTTAGCAACAGAAACTTTGGGCTCAATTGTAGTGAGGACTATCTGTATTCTCTAGCCTCTACGCAACTGTGTCACTTCCATTCAGCCCAGCTGGCCTTCGCCAGTTGCAGTGCCCTTGAATTGAACTCAGCTCCTGGTAGTAGGATGCACGTAGGAAATGGCAGATCCTCATCTCCGTGTTACCTCTGCAGTGAATTGTTCTGGTAGGTTTTTGACACTTACTTTTCTTATTTTGACAGGCTTTTGGGAATGCCAAGACAGCACACAACAACAATTCAAGTCGCTTTGGCAAATTTATTCAAGTAAATTATCAGGAGACTGGCACTGTGCGTGGGTAAGTGGCAATGAGCAGTGACTAAAGAGCTTTAGGCATGAATGGCGTGCAGCTGTTAGTAGTTTTATATGCATGCTTAGAATGTAAAACATCCTGTGTCAATCTGGGCTGTAGCTGCTTGTCTGGGAAAGATGTGGGCATGTCATGTAGGAGAAATAATTGGCTTGATATAGGTATCTTTTGTTAAGGAAAGTAACTTCCTACATTCTTTTCATTACAACTTTTCAGTTTAATCACAAGGGAAATGGAAAAATTTCTGAAATATGTATTTTTAATGAATTGATATAATAAATTCTTAAGAAACTCTACTCTCCACAGATATTTTTCTCTGGAATTCTTTGGCTCTGGTTTGAATAGTACACATCATTCACAGCTATTTGAATCTGAAAAACAAACGGTTTTTTCAAGACAGTTACAGTGTTAGGAAAGCAAATGAAGGGCCCCTAAATTAAGCTACTGTACCTTCAGATCAGAAAATAAGCTGTTGATCCCACTAATGCTGTATTAATTAGCAGCTTGAGTCTAAGTTTTTAAAATGGGAAGTAGAAGAAAATATTATGTTCAATTATATGAAGGACCAGCACAAAAATTGATGGTTGTCTGACAATCTTTTGGAGTTAAAGTACATTAAAGCAGAAAAACGTCTGAAACAGTGGAACTCATTCTGTGATATTACTTTGTAAAATATTTGGGATTGCAGAATTTCCAGGTTTTGAAAGGCCAGTCTGATCATTGTGCTATATTTTGAGCCATTTAGATAGAATCTTCCAATTCCATTATTGGCTTGGTAAAAATTCTACTCTTCTGAATAAAGAAATAGAGCCAGACATTTTTTCCCCTTTGTTCTCTGCTTCAGTTTCTTTAAATCGATTGCTTTTCCTTGTCAAAAACAAGGAAACAAAACTTGTAGCTTACCTGGCCAGTACACTGTCATAGTTCCAGTTTTTATGTAGTCTGTTATCTTCCTGGAGTTTGAAGAGCAAGCAGGATGTAAAAATCCTGTTTTCATTGTTGACGGCTACACCTTGGGGTTTTTTCCTGCGGTCACATTTAGGATTAATACATGTGAACAATATTGGGCCCCCAGGTGAATCAGTCAGAAGATATCAAGACATGTACTTTTCTATAAACGTTTTGGCCTAGTTGTTCAACTGAGATGCCAAGAATAGCAGTAGTACCTTGATTTTGGCTCTGAGGAAGTTATATTCATCTGACCTTTTGTTTCACACAGACTATTCATGAATATTGCTATGGTGTTGCAACCCTTAGATAAATAAAAACCTGTTAAAAAAATTATCTCCGTTATTGAAGGATGTTTTGGGCATTCGTGACACTTCTGCTTTCACAGTGCCTTAGCAAATTGCTTTTCATTTTCTTTTATCTGTTAAATACCTTTGATGGCATCCATTCAGTGGATAGTGCTACAGGTTGGTCAGCGAAGTTAGGGTAAAGGAGATATATAATTCAGTTTTGTCATGCATGTCTTCTGGGTATTTATGTTAAAAATCATATCCCATCATTTCCATTACTTGAGTACCATTTAGAAAGTGTACCCTTTAAAAAAATAATAGCTTCAGGATGGATGCAATACTGTAATACTGATATGGGCAGACTACATCACCATGATGTAGTGACTCATCAGTTCACCATATTTTGCAGCACAATTCAAATGAAGCCCAAATTTTGCAGTATTTATATTTATATATTTATATTTCTTATGGGAAATGGAAAATGCTACCAAGAAAGAAAGTGAAGAAGATGGATTCAGCTTATGTACAGAATTATTTCATCCCTTGTATGAATTAGGGCTCCCCCACCCCATACAATATTTTTTCCCATACAATGCTCTGCCATTTATTTTTCTTCTAGAGCTTACGTTGAAAAGTATCTACTAGAAAAGTCCAGACTAGTCTATCAGGAACATAATGAAAGGTGAGTAACGAATGAAATAACACATATAAACTACTGGAACAAATAAAGGAAGATAAATCAAAACAACTATTAGAATTTCAGAGTATAATTATTTCACTGGGTTATAAATTGTGCCTGCCTTTCACATTTTGGAAGAGATGGTTCTCATCCAAAATATGAAATGACATACTTATTACTGACTAATTCATTTCCCAGCTTTGAGGGCTTGTTGTTACAATCCTGTTTTTATCTTCTTGGTAATTAGTAGCTAGTAATATAGGGTCCTATGAAATTCCTGGGCTCCTAGAAATCTATCTCCAGAAATTAATAAACAAGGATTGTAGGTTAAGAGCAGTTGCTCACGCAAACAGTCCAGTTTCTTGCTCAGAAATTACATTGTCCTTCTTAATGGATTGCACACCCTTCAGCGTGCAAGGAAGTAAGGGGAAAGCATGCTCCATGGTAGTTTATTAGCCCTGCGCTCCAGTTTAGATTGTACTTGCTTGTTACATGGAGACAGGAAAAAGAACAGTGGGTTATTTCCTCCCCATGCCCCCTCCAGCAATTTGTGTAAGATGGAACTTTATGTGTGTGTGTGGGGGTGTGTGTGTTATTTTCAGCATATATCTTCTACCGTATTGAAAACTGAAAAATGATATACCGGCCTCCCCCCAAAAGATAAATCAGATTTATGTTACAAGTCAGAAAGAAGTAAGAACCCTGCTTAATACATCTGTGTATACATCTTTCAGTAAAGAATCCTGGAGCACTTTTTTCCTATTTTGGTAGTTTATTTGTGCTCTGTTTTTGTACACAGGAAATCCTCGATTTAATGACCGCAATTGAGCCCCAAATTTCGGTTGCTAAGTGAGACATTTGTTAAGTGAATTTCGACCCATTTTACAACCTTTCTTGCCCCCGTTGTTAAGTGAATCGCTGCAGTTGTTAAGTGAAACTGGCTTCCCCATTGACTTTGCTTGTCAGAAGGTCGCAAAAGGGGATGACATCATAAATACGAACCAGTTGCCAAGCCTCATCATTTTGATCACGTGACCCTGCAACAGTCATAAGTGTGAAAAACTGTCCCAAGTCACTTTTTTTCAGTGCCGTTGTAACTTCAAATGGTCACTAAGCAAACTGTTGTAAGTCAAGAACAACCTTGGATTTAGAAAAAGCAAGGACTAGCTAGTACAGTGGTGGCAAACCTATGGCACAGGTGCCAGAGGCGGCACTCAGAGCCCTCTCTGGGGGCACGCGCGCCGTCGCCCCAGTCCTAGGCCGTCAGCTGGGTTTTATAAAACCTTTTCGCTTTAGGCCTCCACTGCCGTGTGCAAAAAAAAAAAAAAGGTTCAATCAATCAGTCAATTTCAACTTCTCGCTGGGAAAAAAATCTTGCAAAGTTGGAATTGATTGATTGAACTTTTTAGTCCCACCCACTCTGCCATTACCACTGCAGCCACACCCAGCCAATGGGCCACGCCCACCCGGCACCCGACGATGCATAAGTGGGTTTTGGGTTGCAGTTTGGGCACTCGGTCTCTAAAAGGTTCGCCATCACTGAGCTAGTACTAGATTTAGGTTTTACATTTTCAGCCACGAGTTCCAGCACTACAAAGTACTCTGTGCTGTTGATTCATCACCCTTTTTTTGTAGTTTCTTCCTGATACGCCAGTAATTTGTATACTTCCCACTGTTGCCCATCCTATTACTCATTTTTTACTGTAATGCATTTTTTTTTACTTGTTATCAGGAACTACCATGTATTTTATTACCTGCTGGCGGGAGCAAGCGAAGAAGAAAAATCTGCTTTTCACCTTAAACAGCCTGATGAATATCACTACCTTAATCAGGTGGGAATAGACTAGCAGCTTTGCCTCCGGTACATGGGTTTTACTTCAGAGTGATGGGCTATTCTCACAATGCTCTTTTAAAACTATTGTTCATGTCATCTGCTCAGAAATTTTATGACATAAGCAACTGATCGTTACAATAGTGAACTATAGGTAAATAAAAGATTTTGGATCAGAGCTTTTCAAAAGAATATATAATTTTCCAAGCGACTTTCATATTAACAGCTAATAGTAGTTTATTATTTTATTTTCACAATTTGCACATCTTAAACAACTTGCATGTTTTCCTAATTCTTTTGTTTGGTAGCATGACATTTTAATATCTTTACAAATAATCCCAACTGCCTGTAAATAATTGAAATTATGGAGATACTGCATCTTATACTAACATTTCACACCGTTTATATAACTTGTTTTCTTGAGTACCCAAGGGTTTTGAATGCGATAAAACCGAGAGGAAAGAACAGTTAAGGTGGTAAAATGCTATCCCATTAGAATTACGTAACATAATTAAATACAATACTTTTAAGATTGAATCCTAAATTACTTTCCTTCCACTATCCAAATGGTACAAAACACAGCAGGTTTTTCAGTATAAGATAATGTGAGATTAGTGTTAATGATTCCTCTCTCTGTTTGTGTACTCATTGCTTCAGTAGGAAACGGGCGGAGAAATCATAAATAGAGCTCTAGGCAGCTTAATAGTGATTGAATTATCACTGAAGGAGTGATATAGGTAAATTTTAAAAAGTAGAACTTTTAAGTTTTGTTTTGATTCCCTATTTTAAAAGATTCCTAGGATGGATACCCAGAGAATCTGGCAATCAATCATACCCAACCTCTATATCATTAGTTTTATAAAATGAATTGTAATTTTAGATTTCAGTTTTACCCAAATGACTTCTATTTTACCCAAATGACTTCATAATAATAAATATTTGAGAACCTTTGTTGAAAAACTACTTTTTAACAAGATGGGAATCTTAATGTTAATTCAGATTGTAAAATCATTAAATATTGCAGATTGTTTTAACATTGGAAATTAATCAGGCCAGTGCTGGTAATTTGGTAGAGCGCATAGAAGGCTCTGCTTGGTCTTGGAATAACTTATTCAGTTATTTATTTTGCAGTATTTGTACATCATCCCAATCAGACACTTATCTACCACTTCCCCAGTGCTACATTAAAAAGGTGGAAAGATAGGTGATCTACCTTACATAAATGTTTGGGTGGGGAATAAATATATATAAGATGGAGCATTCTTAAAAGATGCAGAAATGCCAAAGCATTCTACAGTATCCTCCAGTTTAATTATAAAATGAAAAGGCTTTTCAGTAACATGATAAAACTGTGTGGAGTACGCTTTCTCAAAGCAAGGTGAACAGTACAGTAACACAGAAGAACGTTATGACGCCTTTCTGCAGTGGGAAAGCCTGACATTTAATGCTTACAGACACAGAAGACAAGTAGAAAGAGATTGTTGTGTGGGATTTGCAATGCTACTTACCCAATCTGCCTTGCTTTCAGATGACAAAGAGATCCCCTAAACAGAGCTGGGATGACTATTACTATGACTCTGAGCCGGTCAGTACAAGTCCATCCATCCATCCATTCTGGGTTACTGGTGACAGATGCAAAGCAAATGCAGAATTAGTTACTTTTTTAATTAACAGCTGTTGGCCTCAACATCTCTTAAGTAGTTTTGGGGGGTCATTTTTGTGTAGTTATCTTTTTTAAAAATGGGATGGTATTCTTATCATGCCCTAGGATGGGGCAAATAGAATTGATTATAACATTTTCCTTGGTTCTGTTTTTCAAAATACAGACCAATAAGCTTTGTCCAGAATAATTTTTCAAGATAATATTTGATATAATATATTCTCTAGAGAGAAATGCATTGATTTTAAAATCCATGATACTTCTTGAACCGTATCTGATTTCAGTGACCTGGTTCACCTGAGTTTTGTTTTGTTCTTGGTTTAGCAGGATGTGCAAATCCATCCATTATGTCTGATCCTGATGAGTAAACCAGGTCACTTTGGCACTATCTTCAGTTAATTGTGGCTTAGAAAACCCTAATTATGATGTAAATGCAGCTATAGATACTTCAGTAGAATAGAGTTCCCTTCTACAGTAAAATGTATTTAATTTTAGGTCCAGGGTTATATTTTATTTCATTTATGTATGAAATCAATTTGTATGACTGTCCATCTCATAATAGTGAATGTGGATGGCCAGCATAGAATTATAACTCAATATTTTAAAAAGTAATAACAGCCTTGGAAACAACTCCTAGAGGCCTCTCCAAGTTGTAAGCAAAGTGAAAGGAAAAAACGATTACCTAACTGGAGAATAATGGTTTTAATTCCTTTTAATTTGCATTAACTGTGCTCTGATCTTTTAATATTTTTATAATTCCCATTTTATTTCCAAAAGCATGTTTATTCTAATTGCATGTCAACAATTCTAACTTGTTTACAAATAAGACGTAATGAAATAATGTTTTATTTCATTTTTATTGAGAATTATTTTTCCATTTCCATTTTATTATTTTTAAACTAGTGCTAGACGGGTCAATAAAATACTTGTTTTTAAATCAGCAGAAGCAAATGGTTCACTGCAAAGTTTTCAATTAGCTCGACTCTCTGGAACTGAGTTGGATTTATTGCGGGAAACTAAATACGTGAAATTATTTTTTCAGGTAGTCCAGCTGATAGTGAATATTGCTCAGTTAAGCAGAGTGATATTGGAATAAGTCTGTCCTATATTGTTGAAGCCTTAGAAAGCCTTTTTCTGTCTCTGAAACTTGGGATTCCTGGAAATTAAAATGGATACCCTTAAAGTATTAATCAGCACAATGGTAGTAGTAAATGCTCTTCTTATCCTTGACCTATTTTGAGTTTTTCTATTAAAATACAAAGTTTTTGCCTGCTTTGTATTCTAGACTCTAGTTCTCATTTTTTTCTCTTCTACCTGTTCTGTCTACCTATTGCTCCAGGATTTAACTACCAACTTTGCTTGGTATTTTATTCATGGTTTCTTTTTGCTCTTGGTGACCTCTTTGTTCCTTTTCTCCTCGAATATCAGTTTGATTTACATCCTTGCCAGATAAAATAGGGACTCCTGTACTCAGACCCTCTTTCTAAATAAAAGTTCAATCTTTTGCGGTCTTCTGCAATAGTTTTACCAAACCTCACAGAACAGATTTTATAAAACCAAAAAAATCTGTCCCAGTGTCCATACAGCAACATCACCAATGAATTAAACATGTCTTGAGAAACAGCAGAGAATAGAATGAAGTCTCTTATCTCATGCCCCAGTTAGCTCCATGTATCTATTAATTCTGAGTAGAAAGGTATAAATAATATAAATAGAAATTCTCTCTGATACTTACACGTAATTTTATTTTTGAAAATGGAATGCAGTGCTAGGGTGGAGGTTTGAGTGTTGCATGGACTCTGAAATAGTTCAGCTTTGTTTTAAAAAACATTTTGCAGATTCTTCAAATAACTGTTGGTGTTCAAGCCCACTCCGTTGAATTAGAGGTTATATAATATAATGTCTACTCTCGAATGATTAAAAAATACTGTAAAGTATGCTGCCTGTAACTCTATAGGTTGAAGCTTTGCAGTGATTGGTAAATCCAGACTGTATAATCCAGTGATGGCGAACCTTTTAGAGACCGAGTGCCCAAACTGCAACCCAAAACCCACTTATTTATTGCAAAGTGCCAGGACCGCATCAGCATTGTGATGCCCTCGGGGGGGGCAGGGAGGCACCTCTGAGTGTCGATTCTGGCACGCAAAAACCAGGGGCACAAAAATGGGCCACCGTGCTGCAAGGCGTAAAAATGGCCACTGCCACGCCCTGTAGGTGCTGCACCACATAAGAACGGGGCCGGGCTAGTGAGTGTCACGCAGGCACTAGCCCCGCCCCATTTGCAGCGTGTTCGCGGCCGCGTGCACGCATGTAAAATGCTTCCCCCTCCCTTTTCTTCCAGTCCACCAATCGACAATGGTTGGTGACCTCTGCTCCACCATCTCTACTCGAGCTTGCTAGTCGGCCGCTTCACCTCCTTTGTGCTGGTCGGGGCAGGGACAACCTGATGGATCTGCTGCTGGCAGCAGTGCCACATGTGCCAACAGAGAGGGCTCTGAGTGCCGCCTCTGGCACGCGTGCCATAGGTTCGCCACCACTGGTATAATCCCAAGGACAAACATCTTGCATAATTCACAAGACAGTTGAAAGGCAAAGGATATTTAGAGATTGTCTTCTCCATTGGTTTTTTACTACAGTGCACTTAGCCTATGTACATACTGTGTTTATTGTTCCACGTGGACAAACTGAACACAGTAATTCTTATCAAGTTGGAAGGCACCTAGGAAGAAGCACGAGTTTTTCTTTTTCTTCTTTTAGATCTCCTCCTACTCCTTTCAGAAGTGGTCCTGTCCCAGCATGTGTTTTCCCTAAAGTTATCTTAGGAATCCTTTATTCAGCTGGCAATTCCTCTGCTACTTATTTAGAACTAAATTTCTTTCTTACGTTACACGACAATTGTGAAGCCTGGTATGGAGAATGGACTTCAGTACAGTTGGAGGATTATTCTAATCCCAAATCTGCTCACCATCCAGTGTTGTACAGATTATCCCGTGTTGTGCAGATTGAAGTTTATATTGCATTGTTCATATTTTTATAACTTTGGGACGCCTGTTTTCCCCCCCCCTAATAATTGTTCCTTGTATTGGACGCGCTAGGATTGCTTCTCTGTTGAAGGTGAAGACTTGAAGCATGATTTTGAACGCTTGCAGCTGGCTATGGAGATGGTGGGGTTTCTCCCCAAAACCCGCAGGCAGTAAGTTATTTCTCTTTAGAAGGTGATTGTGAGTTGACCTTTTAAGAGTTACTGTGCCTGACATTGTGTCTGTTAGTAAAAAATATTAACCATTTTTACCTTATTAAATCATGGATGGCATTTTCTAATTATTCCCAAATTATGGAAAAGCAGGAAAATCTGCCTTGCATATGTATTTATCCAACATAATAATAATAATAATAATAATAATAATAATAATAATAATAATAATAATAATAATAATAATAATAATAATAATAATAATAATAATAATAATAATGCTGGAAGGGACCTTGGAGGTCATCGAGTCCAACCCCCTGCTCAGGCAGGAAACCCTACACCATTTCGGACAAATGGCTGTCCAGTCTCTTCTTAAAAACTTCCAGTGTTGGAGCATTCACCACTTCTGGAGGCAGGTTGTTCCACTGATTAATTGTTCTAACGGTCAGGAAGTTTCTCCTCAGTTCTAGGTTGCTTCTCTCCTTGATTAGTTTCCACCCGTTGCTTCTTGTCCTGCCTTCAGGCGCTTTGGAAAATAGCTTGACTCCCTCTTCTTTGTGGCAGCCCCTGAGATACTGGAACACTGCTATCATGTCCCCCCTCGTCCTTCTCTTCATTAAACTAGTCATACCCAATTCCAGCAACCGTTCCTTATATGCTTTGGCCTTCAGTCCCCTAATCATCTTTGTTGCTCTTCTCTGTACTCTTTCTAGAGTCTCAGCATCTTTTTTACATCATGATGACCAAAACTGGATGCAGTATGTTTATATGTGATTTAAGGAAACATACATATACCACCTTAAATATACCACAAACAGCCACTTCATGTAATAACATTTTTGGTGAACTTAGTTTAATTTAGTTTCTTTCATTTATTGTTTCTGTTTTGCACCCTTAGGATATTTTCCCTTCTGTCAGCAATACTACACTTGGGTAACATCCGTTACAAGAAAAAAACCTACCGAGATGATTCCATAGATATCTGTAATCCAGAAGTCTTGCCTATTGTCTCAGAGTTACTTGAGGTAAGATACCACGTTTGGACATAAGCCTTCCACTTTTTCTTCTCCTCCGTATTCTTCTATTTCTACATAATACATAAAGATAAATGTGAAGTATATTAGTTTCTGGAATAAGATAAGTGAGGTTAAATGCTCCTCTATAAAATAATACCTCCAATTTATCCACGTTTACTTAATAGGACTTTTCACTGAAATTATTGGAACAACTTTTAATAAGCAGACATTTGCAAAATATATCTCGTGTGATGGCCATCTATTTCAGTGTTATTTAAAGTGCTTGTTTAAAATCAGAAATCTTTCCCCGTCATCTGGCATCAGAAGCCAGTTAATTGGTTGATCTTGAACTTACTTTATAGCATCTTCTTTGTCACTCAAGTCTTTTACTACAGATGGCTTATTAAGATATTCATGGCTTGAGCTAGCTAAAAAAAATCTCTTTGCTGTAAAATATGCAATCATTTAAAGTACTGTGTGTTCATAGTTGCCTTTTTGAAAAAGAACTCAAGGTCGGAGGTTCACAAAATCTTCTAATCTGAGCCAGCTTGAAGCTGGAACAAAACTGCAATAATGAGAGGCAGGCCAAGGATTCCTTGAGATTGCTATTTTGCATTTTATTTTACTAGCCAGAGAGTGTTGTAGGAAAGCAATGTTTAATAAATGCTGTCTTTTTACAGATACAGTGTTAGAGGAATGTGAATTTGTGTCCAACTGGAATGAAATCCTTTCACTGAATCATAACTCACAAGGGAGTTTCACCTCTCCAAATATACAGTCTGCTCAATTTTTTCTGCCACAGATTTAAGTGTATTTTTTTTAATATGTACCAGTAGTTTCATAGCAAGAGACAGCTGCTTTTTCTGTTTTGGAGGTGGCCCACCTATCTGAAACCTTGTGCCTTTGTCTTTTGAAGAGGCAAAGTCGCTCCGGTGGGTCTGATGGGTGCCAGTGGATTCCATTAGCATTGCTGACAACTTGGCCCCAATGTTGTCTCTAGAACAGCTGTTGCCTTGTTTGTGGCACTACCGTTTTTTCTGCTGTCCACAAGTTAGCTCTCCGCCTCCATCAGTTCCTCCAGAGAAGATGAAATTGTTAGACATGGCTTTATGTAAGAGTGTGTAGAAAGCACACCACACTGTTTCTTCCTCTAGTCTCACTTAAGATGTGCCATTTCTAAATTCATGAAGGTCATTTGTTGTTGTTGTTAATTGCGAAGTCATGCCCGACCTATCGCGACCCCATGGACAACGTTCCTCCAGGCCTTCCTGTCCTCTACCATCTTCTGGAGTCCATTTAAGTTCACGCCTACTGCTTCAGTGACTCCATCCATCCACCTCATTCTCTGTGGTCCCCTTCTTCTCTTGCCCTCAGTCTTTCCCAGCATTAGGCCCTTCTCCAGTGAGTCCTTCCTTCTCATTAGGTGGCCAAAGTACTTGAGTTTCATGAGGATCATTAGCAACATTGATTAAAAAATAGGACCTTTTAATACACAGGTTAGTATTCACAAGTAACTATAGAGCATCATGTTGTGTAAAGGCCTTCTGATAGTGAAACTGTACGAGTAGTCCTCAAATTCCTTATAAAAAAAATTACTTATTTCCAAAACTTGAAAGCTAGTATGATTATAAAATTACGACTTTTTCTAGGTGAAAGAAGAAATGTTGCTTGAAGCACTGATTACAAGAAAAACAGTGACTGTAGGAGAAAAGCTTGTATTGCCATACAAACTGGCAGAGGTACGTATAGCAGTCATCTGAAACGTGGAAAATTTCATGAGATCGTTTTTGTTTTTGTTTTTGTTTTAGAAATGGCTGCATATTCTTGCAGGAAAAGATTGATAAACCGTCCATTAAATAGTCAAGCCCTCGACCTGATTAAACCTGAATATTTAAATCATGTGATTAAGCTGCATTATTTTATTTTGCAGTGTTTCAAGAATGGCCTTAAATTGAACAGGCCTTAAGTTCAATGTGTTAATTTTCCTCTAGTATGTTGAAGAGTCATGTCAGTCATAGCAGAAAGTCAACCTCTTTTAATAACATCTCGTCATCAGAAATAGAACAGTAATGTTAATTAAATCATCATGTGACATTCTGACACGTAATTTGATACTGTAATACAAATGACATTTAATTTTTGTGAGCTAAAAGATGTAGTAGAAATAGGCAAATAAGCCTTTGATTGAACCGGATGGAGTTACAGTTGAACTAGATAGAAGCAAACAACGAAGTAGTGCTTTATTTCCCCTGCTTTAATTACTGCCTTCTGCTTGTGTCTTTTTTCATGTTTGTGAAACACATGTTCTGCTTGATATTGCTGGAATTGTAGTTCAGCAACATCTGGTAGTCATGGAGTCCTTGTTCTTGTTGTATGATGCTTATACTGAGTTTTTGTAAATGGCTCAGAGCTTATGGAAATTGAGTGGCATAGGCCTTTTAGTAAATAAATAATACTGCCAGAGAACCTAATGATGTGCAGGTCTTTCAGTTCGTTCATATTTTGTGTATGAATTTTAACTCTTCATTGGATAAGTCATGCATCCAGATCTACACCAGTTAACAGCTCTTATCCTGAGATGTTCCAGACAAGCTTCCAGGAAAATATTTTTCTGATATTGATTGGTTGGTACAATAGGGAATAGTCCCCCTAAACTGCACTTGTGATGACCTAAGTCGTTGCTTTAGAATTTATAAAATATCTCCTGTCTTTTCTGGGTCCTAGCTCAGGGCTGAATGGTGTGCATCTCCTCCCAGCCCCAACCAATATAATAATAATAATAATAATAATAATAATAATAATAATAATAATAATAATAATACAAAGACCTACAAATAGAAATAGAAAGACTGTGGCAAAAGCAAGCAAGGGTAGTACCAATAGTAATAGGTGCCTTGGGTGCAATCCCAAAACAACTGGAGCACCACTTGAACACCATCATCGGCATTGACAAATTCACCATTAGTCAATTGCAAAAGGCGGCCTTACTAGGAACTGCTTCCATCCTGCAACGATATCTGTAATACCATCAAACATCCACATCTGCCTATCCCAGGTCTTTGGTAAGGACTCGATAGGTAGACAAAAATGCCAAATCCAGTCTGAACATCTGGTTGACTGTGTGATGATCAATAATGATGATGATGATGTTGGAAGAGACCTTGGAGGTCATCTAGTCCAACCCCCTGCTCAGGCAGGAAACCCTGCATCATTTCAGACAAATGCTGTCCAGTCTCTTCTTAAAAACTTCCAGTGTTGGAGCATTCGCAGCTTCTGGAGGCAGGTTGTTCCACTGGTTAATTGTTCTAACTGTCAGGAAGTTTCTCCTTAGTTCTAGTTGCTTCTCTTCTTGATCAGTTTCCATCCGTTGCTTCTTGTCCTGCCTTCAGGGGTTTTGAGAATAGCTTGACTCCCTCTTCTTTGTGGCAGCCCCTGAGATACTGGAAGACTGCTATCATGTCACCCCTGGTCCTTCTCTTCATTAAAATGCCCAGAAGTGAAATACTTTGGTTTACAAAAACATTTAGGAAGGCACATTCTACCTGCGATCGCACTGCACGCGTTACATTCGTTCAGTTGACTTAGTGTTTTACAACATAAGTCATTCTGGAATTTATCAAACCAATAAATGTGCTAAATGAGAACATGTACTTTTCCTAGCAGATGGGACTCCATGAACAGTTGTATAGATGAGCTGTTCTTGACCAAAAATGGACTTCTGGAATGAAAATCTGGTTGAAGACATTACGATACAATGCTCTCCTTGAAATAAGATTCGAGGGGGGAGAATTGAATCAGCAAAAACGTAAAATAATATACAGACTCCGTCTTCTAAGATTAAAAAATGTTCCTGTCTGCACAGAAGCAAATGGTTTTGCAAATGGCTATGTTAATAAACAGAACTGTATTAAGACATATTTGAGGTTGAAAAATGGTCATGATTCTTGAATATCATTTATGAGTCACCCTGGAGTGGTTTTTGCATGTAGTGGTCTTGGCCACTGCATTAGCAGCACATGTAAGAAATGACATCAGTGTAGGAAATAGAAGAAATGTCAGAGAAGAAGAAACCGGAGGGAAGAGAAGACAGTATGGCAACCATCTGTTCCTTTTTTTTAAAAAAAATCTGTTTATATTTTTAAGTGCTCATTCAACAGTATAGATCAGGGGTAGGCAACCTTGGCTCTTTTATGACTCGTGGACTTCAACTCCCAGAATTCCTGAGCCAACATGGCTCAGCTTGGAAACTCTCCCTTTCCCCTCAGCATGGCTGGCTCAGGAATTCTGGGAGTGGAAGTCCACGAGTCATAAAAGAGCCAAGGTTGCCTACCCCTGGTATAGATAAACCACTCTGTTAGGGTAAGGCTGATTTTAGTTGCCTACATATTTTCTGCAAGCTGCAGGAAAACATGACATTTTTGGCAGCTACAAGAAAATAAAATGGAGGGAAAGCACCACATTCCATTAACTGGCAGAGCCAAATTATAGAAAATTATTCTCTAGATTTGCAAAAGGCTCTGTTCCTGTTTTTATTTCCTTGCTTGTCAATATAGCTGTGTGGGTTCACGTATGATTGACGGAGAACAAGTTGTTCTAACTTCAAGAATTCAAAACCTGAGACTGCCTTCTCTAAGGAAATGCAGGCAACAGTTAAGATAGTTACTAAGTGATTTTTGACACATTCCAGTTTTTCAAGCAGAAGGATGTTTACAGCAAAGCAGATGCAGAAAAACCAGGGCAATTTTAACTATGGATTTTTATAGTGTTGGTAGTAGTAAGGACTTTCTGTGTAATTTCCTTAGCTTATTGCTTTCAAGAGGTTGTTTTTGTCACCATGCCGTAGCTTCCTTCGTTAAGCACACTGTCCGTTAGCGTGCGCACTCTGATGAACTGGGCCGCCATGTAGGACATTTGAAAGATTTCTCTGTTGGTGCAAAAACCCTGAATTCATCACGTTGTAGTGTATCTTTAGCTGCTCGGAATCACTTTGTTTTAGATAGATTGAAGGTTTAAAGGTTGTGTTCTATATCACAACTTAAGCAGCATCCATCAGAAGCAGCATTTATATTGTCTTTCATCACAGTGAGAACTCAGTTCTGAAATCTGTTATTGTTAAAATGAGAGATACCTGAGCTCTTTCCCTTCAGAAAATGGAAAACCATGAAGAAAGAGAAGGCACAGATTTGATCTTTTCTTCTGCAGCATGGAAACTAAATTTTGCTAATAATATCTACCTACTTTCTATTTTCCTCCCACCTGAATATGTTTGTTCCACTTCAGAGAGACTGTGTTGACTTAGTTTTCAAATATCATTCAAGCATAAAGTGAAACTGTATGAGCTTACAGCAGGGGTAGGCAACCTTGGCTCTTTTATGACTCGTGGACTTCAACTCCCAGAATTCCTGAGCCAACCATGGCTGGCTCAGGAATTCTGGGAGTTGAAGTCCACGAGTCATAAAAGAGCCAAAGTTGCCTACCCCTGGCTTACAGCAATATACATGCGTAGTCATAGAACTGTGAAGCTGAAGTGCAGAACTCAGCCTTGGCTCCCTTGAAATTTTTGGAGAAGTACAATTATCTGTGTAAATGCGTATTGACAGTAATCCAGGAGGGCTGGAAATAGATGTTAAAACAATATAATTAGTATTTGGCTTTATTTCCAATGATTTCTTTTGATTTCCTAGGCTGTAACAGTACGGAATTCCATGGCCAAATCATTGTACAGCGCCCTGTTTGATTGGATCGTGTTTCGAATTAACCATGCACTTTTGAATACCAAGGACTTGGAAGAAAGCACCAAGGTATGTCTTTTTCAAGAAAGTTCGGTCTATAGTTGACTCAGCTGACTTAGGTTTCAGGCTGGTTAAGCACACTATCACAGAGAAGCAGCATTTTTAGAGAACCAAAGATCCATTTGAGCATTTCCCCTTAAAATATAAAACAGAAACAATCACACATAAGCTCATTTACCTTTTGGAGAGGGTAAATGACCTGACAGCTGAAAGTTAAGGTTGAAAATAAACCAGAGATTAAATTGTGAGTTGTTTATTATTTGTAAGTTGTTTCATCTAAAAAAAAAAAGCAGCTTACAATTTAAAAATTACCCACTTAACAGTTGAATTGCCATCCACTCTGTGGCAAAATCTCATTGACATAGAGCTAATTGTTGATACAGGAAGCAAAATGTCCCCATAGAACAGAGGTGGGGAACGACGGCCCTTTTATGACTTGTGGACTTCAACTCCCAGAATTCATGGCTGGCTCAGGAACTCTGGGAGTTGAAGCCCACAAGTCATAAAGAGGCCATCATCCCCCCTTCCCACCCCCCCATAGAGGATCCTTCTTATGCATTGTTTTCATGAATACACCATGCGATCGAAAACTGGATGACCTGTCCACTTGGGGCAACTGTCTGATAATACATTATATATTCTGGAAGGATTTCACACACTGCCTTTTGTATACACACAACTTTTATAGCATTAGGTGCAGTGATGGCCTTGAGGGAAGGGAAAGACTGCCTTCCATACGGAAGCCTGTTCTGGTATAAAGCCACCAATCCAGCCCAGTCTCTTCCTGGGCTAAATAACGTAGATCACTTTGTGCCTCAGTGATTACTGTTTGCTGAGCGTGGTTTGAATTATTGACATAGGATTAATTCCTCCATTTTCTCCAGTTTTATTTGAAAGATTGCAGTAATTATTCTCAGATGTCATAAGACTGTAAGCTCACAATGTTCTTTCACCGTTCACTGTTTAATGCGGAGTTTTTCTGCCTATACCAATTCAGCTGGGGTTATGCACTTAATGCTCCCCAAGCAGATAACTACAACGTTCGGCACTTAACAGACGGCAAATAAATCCCAACTGCTCAAATTTAGGACAGATCATTGTTCAGACTTAATATAAAACTTGCTTATATAATGCCGATGAACTTCTGTGCCACAGAAACCCGCTGCTTTGCAGAATAAATTCTATATAGTATGTGCTGGTTTAATTTTCTTGTTATAGAAGCTTTTATTGCACAGCAAAACATTTAGGTTTTTTTCACTCCTCCCACCCAGTTGCTTTTCTCTTTTTTAAAAAGCTTTAATAAAATCTGTGGCACAAAATTAGCAGTATTTTTTTTACTCTATTATATCTACATTTTTACATTAAAAGCTTACACGCAGATGATGAGAACTTTTGCCTTTTTTGGGTGTTTAATTCATATACATTCTTTTGCACCAGTATGTGCTTGCACCTTTATAAGACAGAGAAGCTCACTTTTTAAAAAGCTTCTCTCTTTCTCCAGCCGAATGCATGGACATGTGCAAAAACGTTCTAAATTAATTTGTTGTTGTTTTAACCACTTAGTTGTGTCTATAAAGTTGGCGACTTTATAGGCAAGTGCTCTCCGTGCTAATTAATTACTCAGAAAATAAATCTAAAGAATTTTATTTGATTCCAAAAGACTAGACTAGAAATAGCAAAGAGCTCAGCCTTAAAACCTGGAAATGTGATTGTTTGGGAATTAAATAATGTTAAAAGCTTTTGAACATCATAGTAGTGTATGATTTTTGTGCTCAGTACAAGTCCTACAGTAGCTTGTCTTGGAAAATATCTATGGCATTTATCATTTTATTTAAATTTTACTCTGGGTGAAAATAGCTCCTGGGATTAGTAAGGCCTCCACCTATTAGCTATTAACCACCTATCTAGTGGAGTATGCTTCCTGGTAATTGCAGTTTCTCTGAGAAGTAGGTTAAAAGGCGTCATGCCAGAAATAATATGGGGAGAGGGAGAGGTCTAGTAATTAGTGATATATTTTATTCTGGCCTGCACTTTCTTTCAAGATCAGTTAAAGCGCATGGTCTACAGTGCTGAGGTTCAAAGAACGGCATAGGGCTACCGTATGATGGATGGAAAGCTTAGGTTGGAATCTTCGACCTTTTCCAAAGAACGGAGGCACTGACTTAATGGTTGCAAATGCCACAGCAACCTTTTTATTACATGACCCCGGAAGTTCAAGTATTAAATGCAGAATATCTGTTTTCTTTGTCTTGCAGACTTTGTCCATTGGAGTACTTGATATTTTTGGTTTTGAAGATTATGAAAGTAATAGTTTTGAACAATTTTGCATTAATTTTGCAAATGAACGTTTACAGCACTATTTTAACCAGCATATCTTTAAACTGGAGCAAGTAAGCCTGGAAAAAAAACTATTTTTATTTTTGTATGATTGTTTCCCATAATGTAACTTAACTATATTCCCCTTCCTTTTACTGTAACAACTTGAACCTCAAGATGATACAGTTCCTTGATCTCAACATTCCTACCGCTTTTTCCCTTTTCAATAGCTCTTCTTCTCAGTTAGGATTAAAACCTAAGAGATCCTATATCTTTTGTTCCTTCAGTCCTTTGGAAAATGAAACAGTCAGCAAGACTACTGAGGGACTTGTGGGGCCTTGCATTCTTGGGCAAGTTAGTTTTCCAAAAGATGCCCGCATAATTAAACGTCTCCCATTATATGAGGGAATGTTGGGTTGACTCAGAGAAGGAGGAGGAGAATGCCAAGCCAATGCAGAAAGGATCTTTGAGTCCTGAGGAAAAAAAAGAAACAGTGAGAAAAAGATTTAAAACAAGCCTATCTTTATTGTGTTAGACGTAAGCTTGAAGTAAGAGGGACTGTGATAGGCTTTCAGGATTATATTATAATAGCCCAACTGCATTAAAGTACATTCCAAGACTCCTATTTCCTGGCTACCTTGAAAGGCGAATACATTATTATTATGTCTCTCCTCCCAAAATTCCTATAAGCAGTCCAAGAATGTATTTTCCACATCTGCTTGGCTTCAAAGTCAGTAGCACATGCCACAGAAATATCATTGACTGGCCTTCAAATATAGGCTTGCTCAGTCTTAACAGCAGGTGGGCTGATTTTTCCCTGCATAGAATATGGACGGGCAACTTGAAATCCAAAGACCACATGGCTACATCTGGAGCAGCCAAGAGCTTCTCACTGGCAGGCTTTGCCACACGATGAGCTAGCCCAGTGATGGCGAACCTTTTAGAGACCGAGTGCCCAAGTTGTAACGCAAAACCCATTTATGCATCGTCGGGTGCCGGGTGGGTGTGGCCCATTGGCTGGGCGTGGCCCATTGGCTGGGTGTGGCTGTGGTGGTAACGGCAGACTGGGTGGGACTAAAAAGTGCAATCAATCAATTCCAACTTTGCAAGATCTTTTTTTCCCCGCGAGAAATTGACTGATTGATTGAAATTGACTGATTGATTGAACCTTTTTTTTTTTTTGTACACGGCGGCGGAGGCCTAAAGCGAATAGGTTTTATAAAACCCAGCTGAAGGCCTAGGACTGGGGCGACGGCGCGCGTGCCCACAGAGAGGGCTCTGAGTGCCACCTCTGGCACCCGTGCCATAGGTTCACCACCACTGAGCTAGCCAATGAGAGATGGATTAATGCAGGGGTGTCCAACCTCACCAACGTTAAGTTCATAGACTTCCAACTCCCAGAATTCCCTAGCCAGCAGTTGAAGTTCACCGGTCTTAAAGTTGCCAAGCTGGATCCCCCTGTCCATGTTCATGTGTTTCTGTGGCCATTCGCGACCAGAACTAAATTACATTTTAGTCAACTAGGAGCAGCAATTAGCCTATAATCTGCAGTTATATAGAAATATGGGACAGGCAGGGAAAGAGTACACGTGAAGGTACATGAATATATGGGGGGAGGGGGGCTTCCAATACCAGATCCAAATGTATGTGACCTGGAGGTCAAAATGTCTGTGACTAGTTTGTTTTACAGTTGCTTGGATTGTAGACTTAATTTATTTTTTTCCCAAACACCAGGAGGAATACAGACTGGAAGGCATCAGCTGGCACAACATAGACTATATCGACAACTCTGGCTGTATAAACCTCATCAGTAAAAAGCCCACAGGGTTGCTCCATCTACTGGATGAAGAAAGCAAGTGAGTCTTCTCCCTCCCAGCTTTGTAGTTATCAGAGGCTAGATGTTGGAAGTGAGTCACAGCATAAAAGGAGAAAATAAAATAAGAAACATTTGCATGTTTGAAAGCTATCTGTATGGTAAGATAGGCAGATTCGTTTGATCAGACTAATTGTATGGGGTCAGAGCAGGACCATTCGTTTATCTGTATAGGACAGGGATAGGCAACCTTGGCTCTTTTATGACTTGTGGACTTCAACTCCCAGAATTCCTAAGCCAGCCATGCTGAGGGGAAAGGGAGAGGTTTCCATACTGAGCCATGCTGGCTCAGGAATTCTGGGAGTTGAAGTCCACGAGTCATAAAAGAGCCAAGGTTGTCTACCCCTGGTATAAGACAATTCAGAGCCGGGACAAAACATTTCAACACAAACTGTTTCAACTCTGGGTACCGGTCTGCTTCTAGAATTATAACTTATTGAGCTGGGTTTTTTCCAACTATATATAATTGCCAAGGTGAAATAGAAATGGCATTTCCTACACTGATTCAAAGTACAGAGCATCCAAGGATAGCCTAGCTATGTTTGTGCTGGAGATTTAAAAAAAAAATCCCATAAAATAACATAAATTGAGTAATTAAATAAGTCGCGATTCACTGCCCTTCCATGAAACTTAAACATTATTGCCCTGTTGGATTTGACTCTTTTTCCTTGATTAGAATCAAAGATAAAACTAACAGTGGCAATTTTTCCCCATATGTCACGTTTGTAGTGAGGCTTGAATAACACAGCCTAGCTAGGGTGGAACATTTATGAGGTTATGTGTATGGACTAGTGTTTCTCAACCTTGGCTACTTTAAGATGCTGACTGGGGAATTCTGGGAAATGAAGTCTACACATTTTAAAATGGCCAAGATTGAGAAACACTGGTGTAGACTAGTGGGGAATGAGCCCCCCAAGGGAAAATACTGAGTTAAAAATAAGTGTTGCAATTGTAAAAAAAAAATAGCTTGAATAAATGAATTATTTTTTTTACTTGCTAACAGTTAGAGGCCTCAGGGATTCTTTTCTTTATAATAAAATTGTGTTCAATTTACACAAATGTCTACAAAGTTGGTCCAAAGTATTAGAAGACCACTGTGCAGTGGCTAAAATGATGCTATCTTGGAACCATTTTCCTGTTTTTTTCATGGGAAAATTATATTCTTTAGTTGGATTTGGGAACAAAATTAGTTTAATTCATGAAAACATCTTACTCTCTATAAAAATATTATTTAGTGTAGTGTTGTATTAGTGTAGTATTTTCCAAAATACTAATTAATTTAGGACCAGAATAGAGTAAATGAAATTGGAACTTTCAGAAGAATACGCCCCTTTTTATGATAGTTATGATTTGGATTATGTATCAGCGAAAAACATTAATGTTCCTCTTTTATTTCAGTTTCCCACAAGCAACCAATCAGACGTTACTAGACAAGTTTAAGCGTCAGCATGAAGGGAATCTCTACATAGAATTTCCTGCTGTAATGGAACCTGCCTTTATCATAAAACACTATGCTGGGAAAGTTAAATATGGCGTGAAGGTCTGTAACTTCATCTCTGCTAACAATTTATTTTAAAATATATATTAATCCCTTTGGTTAACACCTAAAAATCACAATAATGCCTAGAGATTTCCATACTGATCCAAAAAGTGCTAGTTTAGCACTTGGATGATAGAAACGTTGTTTTAATTATTACAAGTTTTCAATTTGTATTTGTTCTGTCTTTCTATACCACCTGGCCTTATGAAACGTATAAAATACATTTTATACAATATCACTTGTTGTCTTTCTCCTGCTTCAGTGTTTCTCAACCTTGGTCACTTTAAGAAATGAGAACTTCAGCTCTCAGAATTCTCCAGCCTGGCTGAGGAATTCAACTTCCAGAATTTGAAGTACACGCATCTTAAAGTGACCAAGGATGAGAAACCTCGTCCTGCTTTATTCCCTATTTAACATTATATTTGATTTCTTGTCCTTGTTTTTGGCTTGAACGAGACTGCTCCATATTAGAATGTGAGCATGGGAAGATACGGCTAGAAAATCTAGGGTCTTAGTTGAGCCTATCTGCAATAGCAAGAGCACACATCCTTCTTCCAATTTGGAGATGGCAGAATCTGAACCTTTTTCCTGCAAAGCTTGTATTTGACCACTGAGCTAATTATCCTCAGTAAACAATTATAAGAGTTGGTTGAAGACACGGGAGCTTGATAGGGACATACTGAGAAAACACTCTTGATCTTGAAATGAGTTTAGATCTCGAGAGTCACCACTTAAGAAAAGTGATGATCTCCTTCATTTTCGTTATTTATTTATTAAATTTATATGCTGCCTCTTTGGCCGTTTGAGGCCACTCTTCATCGGGTATGTTCAAGCAGAGGTTGAAGAGGTATCTGTTGGGAAGCTTTAAAGTAGATTTCAGAACAAAGCAAAAGATTTAATTCAGTGGCCTGAATTACCTCTTACAATTCTAAGATTGTTTAAAAAAAAAATCAGGCAAGATCAGAAGAGCTTAATATTTGAACAGTTCCAGTGGGAGACTTGTGGGACGTTCCAAGATAGTACAATAGACTAAGACAGAGGTAGGCAACCTTGGCTCTTTTATGACTCGTGGACTTCAATTCCCACAATTCCTGAGCCAGCATGGGGAAAACTTTGGTCCTTTCATGACTCATGGACTTCAACTCCCAGAATTCCTGAGCCAGCATGGTTCAGCTTGGAAACCTCTCCCTTTCCCCTCAGCATGGCTGGCTCAGGAATTCTGGCAGTTGAAGTCCACGAGTCATAAAAGAGCCAAGGTTGCCTACCTGGCCTAGGCCTAGGCCGCTTTATGACTCGTGAACTTCAACTCCCAGAATTCCTGAGCCAGCATGGCTCAGCTTGGAAACCTCTCCCTTTCCCCTCAGCATGGCTGGCTCAGGAATTCTGGGAGTTGAAGTCCACGAGTCATAAAAGAGCCAAGGTTGTCTACCCCTGGACTAAGAAGTAAAAAAAAAAAAAAAGTTCTGAAAATACTATTTAAAATAGTTAAGGAAAATAATAAGACTGTGCTAAGCACTGCTTCTCTTCTTCTTTCTCGTCAGGACTTCCGGGAGAAAAACACAGATCATATGCGACCTGACATTGTTGCTCTCCTAAAGAGCAGCAAGAGTGCCTTTATCTGTGGAATGATAGGGATCGATCCGGTTTCTGTGTTTCGCTGGGCTGTCCTCAGAGCGTTCTTCAGAGCTGTGGTTGCCTTTAGAGCTGCTGGTCAGAAGTACATTGAGAAAAAAACGGGTACGTATCAAGCGAGATAGGCAGCATATCAATTTAACAAACAAATATTGCATTCTGGTCTCAAAAGCGGCCATCCTTGGATTCTTTGTAGATGCTATATTTTTTTTGAGCAATTTCTATCTTCCAGTCTGCTACTTGAAGAAATAGTCAAAAGAATCTTTAAAACATATATTAAAAAGATTCCAAAGATTTTGGCATAAGAAAAAGGAAAAGCATGTTATAAAGTCTAAAAATATAAGATCATAAATATTCAGGGTGATTTTTGAGTGTCGTTGTTGAGAAGTACAATGTGCAGAGGATGTTTCAAGCTCTAGAATAGTGATGTTAGATTTAATTCATTAGGGTGTTATTTGGTTTAAATTTATTGTTTATTTATTACTATTAGAACAGCCAATTGTTTGTTTAATTTGTTTGTACCAACTGTTTGTTTATTGTTTCCTAGAAAGTTTGCTGGCTACTGTGAACTTGAGTATAGCTATATCCTTTCTCAAGTTTTCTAGAAAACTCCACTTGTAATCTTTAAAAAGTCAATTTGTAGCCCCATATAGACAAATATTTTTATTAGATGAATGGGGGAGAAAATTCAGAAACTAATTTTTGTCAATGATTTAGGATGGTTAAGATTTAAACTGTACTTTCTCCTATGTAAGCAAATTGATAAGCGATGTTTTTTTTTCTTTTCAAAGTTGAAATCTAGTTTGAAACAAATGTAGTTGTTTTAAAAATTGGCACTTGGAGAGGATCACACAGGATGCACAGAAATCCCTTTGCATTGTATGGTTAGAATATGTAAACATTTACACAAAAGAGAATGTTTCAAATAAATCTCTGGCATTTCCATAAACTTCATAGAATACAAATTTCGCGAGTATGCTTATAAATTGTATGTAGTAAAGTCTAGCAGTTGTTAATTTGGAAACAGAGTAAATACGTTCTTGCATGAACATCTGGTGTTCTTTTTAATAAGTTTCACTTCTGACAAGCATGTGTTGTTTGCCAGTCATGTTTAAGAAACCATTGTTACAGAAAAGCTTTGTAGCAGAGGGGTCTATGGGCTCAAAAATCAAGAATAAGGGCTTTGCACTACTTTCACATCAGGATAAATATTAATGTACACAAAGTAGTTGTTTTGTTGTGAGGATTTGCTGGGAAACTGTAACTGACCCAAATTTCTTGATGTGAGTCCAACTAGTAACACTGAGTTTCTTCCTTACAAGTAATGGCATTCATGTTTTGTAGCTGTGTTCTCTTAACAAGAATTTTGGTAAGAGAAATGTCATATGAGAAACATTACTGATTCTCATTAGTAGAAGGTACTAATGGTTCCCTAGCCAATTATTTCCAATTTCTTATTTCTGACATGTGTTCAGAAGATGTTGCCTTCAACTATTGCGAGTGGACACAGGTTATTTCAGCATAAGTTACAAAGTTTTGCTTTGAAGCCATACAAAACCAGTCAGTCCATCTGCAGCTCTAGCAAGGCAAATTCCTTGCTAAATATTGTATGCCACAAAGTTATTTACTTCCTCCGTTTCATTTTTTTTCTTATTGTCACATGCACCAAACTAAGGGATGTAAAAGTAGCAAAAAAGGATATAACTTTTATGGTAGATTTTTCCCCTTTCTTATGTTTTTATTTTCCTTTTTTGGCACTGGTCACCGGTCACGATTAAGTTTGTTCTGATTTTATCAAATAATGCAATATAAGGAAAGAGTTCCAATGAATAGATACTATGTTTCATAAGGAAAAAAAACACTGGATGTGCTCTTTAAAATGTGAATTGTCACTTACTAATTATTACCTTGATCACAGAGGAACTTATCAGTTATGCTCCTCTCCTGTGGTTTTCTTATGCTAAGAACTTCTCTTTTTTTAATCTTTATATATAAAATTTAATACCAAAATATATCTTGATGAAAGTGGCTTTAGGAAAGAAAAACAGTTTTAGAAAGGAGGTAGTTCTCAATACAGAAGAGGCAAAGAATTCTTAATTTTTTTTTAATGCTTTCCTTGCCTGCTACTTTTCCTTTGAAAATTCCCTTCCTTCTAGAATTCATATGTTTGGGATTGGATGTGTAAGTGGATATTCTATAAAGCTGTATCGAAATGTAAAGGAATTCTTAATGATATGCATGCATCTTCTCCATTAAAAAGAGCCCGTCTGCAGGTTTTCCCCCCTGGAACCAGCAGCTCTTGAAATAGATGGGGTTTTTATATAGAGTACATAGGCATTATATAGCATACATAGGAAAAACCTCTCTCCACGGAACCGGTCCCTGCTGCTCAAAAGACTGGGGGCTTCTGATCTGAGGGGTCTAAGCACAGTTGAGATAACTTGATTTTAGTTCTTGAACCTGACCTTCCGATACGAATATTCTGTATGCTGTTTTTACTGTACATTTCTCCTCTTCCTCCTCCTTCACAAAAGATGTATATATCTGGTTTTAGATTGTGTCAATTGATGTACATTATCTCAAGGTTTAAAAGATTGCCTCAAGGCTTTTTTAAATTTTCCTCTAAAATCTACCTAAGGTAATTTAGACCACAGACGGGAAGTATCTCATGCCCATGTCTGGTTTTCATGTTATTGTTGTTGCTGTTCAGTGTGCACTTGTGAAAACAGATTTGGGTTGAAATATTAATATTAATTTGCAATGCTGCTTCTGAAGTACTTGTGTTCCTATAGCATCCTTTTTCCTATTTGTGCATTTGTGGTAAAATCTGAGAATATAGAATCAGTCATATGTTATTGTCAGCAATGTGCTTAATCCACTGAGTTTGTAAATAATATCGTATATTATATTGGCAGGTTGTGCCTTGATAGCTGAAGGTAATTTTTTCCACCTTATTTTCTATTCAGAAAAGCAATCCATGAAAATCTAATGATTTCTTAAATAAGAAAGTCAAATTCCAAGATGAATATCAGATGATTAATTCCATAATCACCAACTTTCAAGATTTATAATGATTACAATATATTTAAAAATCACAGGTTTGGACATGATTAGCACCTCTGGGATGTCTCTGGTCTGGAATCATCTTCTTTTTAAATCTTTTTGTCTTCAGCGTTTTGTCAGCATCATGCAACTATTGTCTTTGGCATTTGGTTTGTCTTTCTCTTCTGGGCTGTTTTTGTGCTGCTCCAGTGTTTCTGCCAGTTCAGATCTAAAGACAAGAGCTGGATCTACATCCACGCTACACCACAAATGGCTGTTTCTGCCTTTATTGGGTTATGTATTCTACCCATTGTAGCAGGGGTCCTCAACCTTGGCAATTTTTAAGACTTGTGGATTTCAACTCCCAGAATTTCTCAGCCAGCAATGCTGGAGTTGAAGTCCACAAATCTTAAAGTTGCCAAGGTTGAGGACCCCTGCATTATAGTTTGTAACTTAAAGTGATGTGTGAATCCGACTAGTGATTTAACCAAGAAAAAGAAAACTGCTGGAATTAGTACCATCAGTTGCCATTTCCAAATGATATGAATTAAAGAGGGCTATCTTGAAATACATGATCAAGTATGCAGGATGAATTTACAATAATCGTGTCAGAGATGGCCAATTTGGTGGAGTGGTTAAAAGTGCCAGACTACAAACCAGGGATCTCTTAAGTACTAGTCCTGTCTTAGGCACAAAACCAGCTGGATGACTTTGGGATAGTGTTAATCTCAGTCTCTCTCTCTCTCAGTCCCTCCCTCCCTCTCTCTCTCTCTCTCTCTCCCCCCCCCCCACTAGAAGAAGGTAGCAATGGCAAACTAATTTCAAAAACGTTGCCAAGAAAACTATGGGATTGTCAAGGCAGACTCAAGGCAATCTAAATTAGCTTTGTAGACTTCAAGATAGTCAACATAAATGCCTTCAAAGCTCGTAACATGCACAGTACCAGCACTTTTGGAATCCTTTCTGCTTCATGTGAGAATTATATACTTCTGTATACTAGAAGTATATACTATATACTTTATATACTAATTATATAAAAGCCAGTCTTATTTTAGCTGTACTGAAGGAATTTCAGTTTGTCTCCCTGGCTACCATTTGATCTACTGCTTCCAGCCTGCATAGGTTCGCCTTTTGAGTCCTACCTGAAGGATTTCTTGCAGATAAGGCACGCAGTTAAAATTGGTCTAACGTTTTATATCTCAGCTGCAAAAATTTGACATTTCCAGCTTAGAATTATAAGCTCATTGAATATGATTCTTGCAAGTCAAGCATGAGCAGACAATCTGTAATTGGAATTGGTGGGTTTGTGGCTAAAAGCTCCATGTGTTAAAGAGCACTGTGGAAATGTATAATTGGTTTTGATCGCCCAAAATTGATGCATTTATACCTGATGCTTAACCCCTTTTAAGCATCAGGATATATGATATACAGATATTTGATTAAAACTTTTAACAAAATACACGTTACAATGTGCAGCTCTCTTTCAATGTCATTTATAGCTTATGAAAACTGCCTAGGTCAGGTTAAGCCACTCCAGCTACAGTGTTACCTTTTCTGTACTTAAAATTATACTTGAAAGACTCTAGGGCAGGGGTGTCCAACCTTGACAACATTAAGATTTGTGGACTTCAACTCCCAGAATGTTGGGAGTTGAAGTCCACAGGTCTTCACAACGCCAAGGTTGGACACCCCTTCTCTAGGGTTTATTTCTTCAATAAGTAACACGCTTTGTCCATTCACCAGAACTGCTTGAAACAGTAAAAGGGCAGAATGGAGCTATGAGTTTTGAAACAGTCTGTGTCAGTCAGGCATTGTCCGCGCTTGTTCTTGACTCTTCTTTGGTTTCTGCTTATGTAATCTTTCTCTTTTTTTCCATGTTTTTGTTTTGCTTCCCGAAGGGCATGATGATGCGGTTTTGAAAAATGTGGATAGTTTTAGCTTTCTCCATCACCCAGTTCATCAGAGGAGCTTAGAGATTCTACAGAGATGCAAGGAGGAGAAGTACAGTAAGGCGCCATATACCACCATCTCTCTGACATGACACTCACACACAGCAGGAAATGGAAACCAGGAGCAGACTGTGTTAGTGAGGATGGGCCGTGCTCAGAATGACCTAACACAGCAGACCTTAAATGGTGTGAAATGATAAACCAAGGAGAATTTGGAAGGTAGTTTTAGAATCAAGGAATTTCTAGGCAAGGTGAGCATTAGAGAGTAGCTGTGGATGCCCTGAACCATACCTTAATTGCAAACCCATCTGCAAGTATTTGAACCATTTGGTCAAAGTAATTATTGATTATTTCCCAGAGTTTCCAGAGATTGGCTCAAAATTCTTCTATAGCTGCGGCCTTTAGAGTAAAAGAAGGAGATGCTAAAGGAAGAATTTGCTGAAAGGCATTAAATCTGTATATATATATTTATATAGCCAGAATCTTTTAGCAGAATCTGACCATATTTTCATTCCCCTTTTCCCCCCTTTTATACAATAACATTTACCTAGGATTGAACAGCTTTAGTACAGCTTACGTGAAACCGGTAAGCTGTCACGAGAACTCCTTTTATTCTAGAGAGTGGCAAAGATGCCCTTGGTCTCCATTTCCTTCTCCTCACTTCTGTATGTTACATAATGAACTAGTCCTGCATGAAAACCAGGCCCCCCTTGCCTTTGTTACTAATGATGGCTGGATTCCTGTTGTGGGAGGAGAAGGGGTCCAGCAGCATGAAACATAACCCCCTCTGCCATAAAAGAGTAGCGCATGGTGTTTCAGTGTATCAGCTACATTGGCAGCCTACCGAAGGGGCACCATGGCGCTAACTTGCTCATTAAGCAGCTTTGCATACGCCATCGCAAGATGACTTCATTTGAATGACCGTCTGCCTCACCGCTGCTCTTCAGAAAGGGGCGGCTAGATTTTATATCCAAGGTGTATAGGAGCAAATGCAGATATATATTTTTTTGGTCAATTGTTCCAGAAAGCCTATTATTGGTTTCCTTTCCTTCTTTGAGTATAAAGGTTGGTAGCAAATGACATATCGCTGTTTATATTAATAAAGAAAATGCCTGTCTCTCATGTATATCTTGAATATATCCTGGAGTGCCATCTCCCGCAAAGATGGGTGTTCTGTGTGAAGGTGATGTAGATGGTAAGTCTTGATGTAGGAGGATTTCTTTGCAACAGGAGAGTAATTTTAGGGGTTTATATAACCTTTTCTGACTGTGTTTCTAATTCGAAAATGCATCTGAATAAAACTGCATAAGAATTGGTCTGCTAGTCCCTATAAAAAGTCCCTCTAATCCAGGGGTCCTCAACCTTGGCAACTTTAAGACTTGTGGACTTCAACTCCCAGAATTCCTCAGCCAGACCCCTGATCTAATCCAACATGGAGACTTGAAGCCAACAACCGGGTTATGTTTTTTTTTTGTATTTAATATTAAATAAAATAAAATGTAAAGAGACCCAGTTATCATTATGGTAAATAGCTATTGATCAAACTATTCATGAAAGTAAACCAAGCATCAGAGTTGGTAGCTGTTGCCTTATGGTACAATAACAAAATCTAGCAAGTTGTACAGTATTTAATCTGAAAATGTACTTGTTTATCGTCCAGGTCTACTCCTAATTAAGCATTGAATTCTAGGGCTCAAGATGGAAACTTTATCACGTTTCACGCTGTTCAAAATCTTGAAAAGAAAATTATGTTGTCACCCCATTTATCATTTTTTTTCCCTGAGCCAGAAATTCCTAGTTACATTAAATCAGTGGTGGCGAACCTATGGCACGGGTGCCAGAGGCGGCACTCAGAGCCCTCTCTGGGGGCATGCGTGCCGTCGCCCCAGTCCTAGGCCTTCAGCTGGGTTTTATAAAACCTTTTCGCTTTAAGCCTCTGCCATCATGTGCAAAAAAAAAAGGTTCAATCAATCAGTCAATTTCAACTTCTGGGAAAAAAAAAAGATCTTGCAAAGTTGGAATTGATTGATTGAACTTTTTAGCCCCACCCAGTCTGCCGTTACCACCGCAGCCACACCCACCCAATGGGCCATGCCCACCCAATGGGCTTGGCACCCGACAGATGCATAAGTGGGTTTTGGGTTGCAGTTTGGGTACTCGGTCTCGAAAAGGTTCGCCATCACTGCCTTAGCTCTTAGTCTTCTCCAGCCTGATGTCCTTCCACCCTATTCCCCATCATTTTGACAATAGCCCATGCAGTAAAGGTTTTAGTTCTGCAGGCCTAGAGGGATGAGAGTTGTTGGGAGGGTACCAATTTGGAGACTTCTTCCATTGCTTTTTACTTATGCTGATTCTATGGCATCCTTTTTTGAGGTCAAGCAACCAAAATTCTATACTTATTGTATAACAACATTAAAATATTGTCTGGGTGACTCTGTTTTTGTACTTACACTGAGGTTCAGTGGTTTTGATACAATACTCAAGTTTTCTAAAGCTTACTGTAACCATTGCATTTTTCTGTTAAGTAAAATTATCTGCTTTCTGCCAAGCTATGAAGTTTGCAGTTTACTTCCTAGATTACAGAAAATTGGCTTTCCATGTGGGTAAACGCATAATGAAATAAATTATGATTGGCATAATCTGAGAAGTTGCTACTCTTTGTTCCTCTGAATATACCTATGACTTGCTTAGGCTTTTACTGCTTTGGAATAATCACACGTCTTCTGCAGACTTAGCTGTATCGTTACCAATTTCAGATTAACGGACCCAGCATAGATATTTGCAGAGATCTTCCTTTTTGTTTTGTCCATCTAATCTCTTCTGGCTCTCTGTTAATAGACACAGATTAATAAGAGAATTTGGCCCTTAACTCCTGATTTTGAATTTTCTTACAGCCTATTAGTAATCTCCTTCATTAAAGTGTGCATGAACTATATTATTCATGCATTAGATCAGGGATCCCCATCATCTGGGCTGCAGCCCACTAATGGGCCGTGAGCTGTTTGCAACCAGGCTGCAGAAACGGGCGACCATATGCACGTGCATCCCACTTGCACAAGCAGTAAGTGAACACATGCACACATGCTCCATTTGCGTGAGAGGCGGGCGCGCATGGACCTTGCTCGCGCAAATGGAGCTGCATGCGTGCGTGTGCTTGCCGGCCACTCACATGGAACAATCCCCTCCCCCCCCCCAATCGGTCCACAAAGCCAGAAAGGCTGGAGACCTCTGCATTAGACTATACATGTTGGTTTAAATTCAAAAACTAAACTAAAAAAACTAAAGGCTACAAAGGAAAAGTGAATTCATTTTAAGGTGTGGAAGTGACTACTCCCTAAGAAAATTAGTTTTACTATGTTGGTTTACTTAGATGAGTACAATAAGATTTAAACCTAATGTGTTAGTTTGTTGACTCATTTCATGTAATAATACGTTTTTGATTATCACAGACAGATTTATAACTTTTCAGTTGGAATTGTTACTAATGAAAAGCTTGAGTCAGAGAAAACAGTTACAGCTCTGTCTCAGGGTTTTGTTTTGCTCTTCTTCTCCAGATCTTTGTAGTAAAAAAATAAGCAGTAATATTTGGCTGGGGGAAAAAAAATCCATTTCAGTTGATAGTTGTAAGTCCTGTCCCATTTTACATATTAGCTAATTTATTTTGAGAGCAAAAAAAAAGCTGTATGAAATTCACTGATTCTCAAAATTACAATCTTTTTAATATCAGGAAACTCTTATAGCAACAAAACCTGAAAATAACAGTAATTGTTATTGTAGAGTGTGTGTGTGGGGGGGGGTATTCTAAACATGTAATTCATAGAAGAGTAAATTAGTGGCACTGCTGCAACAATTGTTGTCTAGAAATCTTTATAGCAACTGTGTCTTTTCCCAAATGCTCTGCAGCTATTATATGATCCCTTGAAAACACACAGTTACTTTAGAGTTACAGACAGAGTCTGCGTTAGGCCTCTGTAAACACCTTTATGGAATGTTTATTTGCTTTTTATATTTATATGTAATATAAATATCTATCTCCCTTTTTCTCCCTGTGCTGTTTACCTTTTCTTTTTTATATTCGTCATACTTTGTATTAGCTTTTTATCTTTGTATTTTGAAACTTCAATTAAAAGTATTATTTTAAAAAGAAAGTGAAATTCTGTTCAGCCTGTGAACTAGACTAGTACCACAGTTATGAAGGCTTTCTTAAAGTCATGAAATGAATTCACGTTGGAAGTGAAATATGAATAGAAGCTTGTGGTTTTGTGGTCAGAGGAACAATTACCAAACACATTCAGATTGTTAGTGTAAGCTTTCGGATTATAAAAAAGCATTAGCCATTCTAAAGCACAGAGTACAATATTTTTAGACCAAGGACAAAGGCTTTTAGACTGGAATAAGTGCAATCTTTTATCGGTTATTGATCAAGCAGATCTCCATAGAGATTTTGCTTCAGGCATAAGTGGAGAGACCAAAAATAGCGGAACGTGCTTGTTAGACTCTGGTTGCTAAGGCCATGCACCAGCTATGAATCATAGCATATTTAAAAAAAATTGCTATTATTCGTAGCAGTCAGAGGCTTCATTTTGCAAAAAGTTATTACGGCCATACGTTCTGTATTTCCCACATGATTAACAAATAATTGGGAGAGTGAAACAATTTTCAGATATTCTGAACCTGGTTAGGAACTTTTTAAAAATAAATTCTAACTTGTACCTAGAGCCCTGGTGTCACAGAATGCAGTTGTTATTGTTAGTTGCGAAGTCGTGTCCGACCCATCGCAACCCCATGGACAACGTTCCTCCAGGCTTTCCTGTCCTCTACCATCTTCTGGAGTCCATTTAAGCTCACGCCTCCTGCTTCAGTGACTCCATCCAGCCACCTCATTCTCTGTCATCCCCTTCTTCTATTGCCCTCAATCTTTCCCAGCATTAGGCTCTTCTCCAGTGAGTCCTTCCTTCTCATTAGGTGGCCAAAGTACTTGAGTTTCAACTTCAGGATCTGGCCTTCTAAAGAGAAGCCAGGGTTGATCTCCTCTAGGACTGACTGGTTTGA
>NW_015389554.1:144951-181328 GCF_001527695.2 Protobothrops mucrosquamatus
CTGCTTCAGTGACTCCATCCAGCCACCTCATTCTCTGTCATCCCCTTCTTCTATTGCCCTCAATCTTTCCCAGCATTAGGCTCTTCTCCAGTGAGTCCTTCCTTCTCATTAGGTGGCCAAAGTACTTGAGTTTCAACTTCAGGATCTGGCCTTCTAAAGAGAAGCCAGGGTTGATCTCCTCTAGGACTGACTGGTTTGATCGCCTTGCAGTCCAGGGGACTCGCAGGAGTCTTCTCCAGCACCATAGTTCAAAGGCCTCCATTCTTTGGCGCTCAGCCTTTCTTATGGTCCAACTTTCACAGCCATACATTGCAACTGGGAAAACCATGGCCTTGACTATACGCACTTTTGTTGGCAGGGTGATGTCTCTGCTTTTTAGTATGCAGAATGCAGTATTGCAGGCTAATTCTGCCAACTGCCAAAAGTTGGATCCTGATCAGCTCAAGGTTGACTCAGCCTTCCATTCTTCTGAGGTTGGTAAAATGAGGACCCAGAATGTTGGGGGCAATATATTGACTTTGTAAACCACTTAGAGAGGGCTGTAAAGCACGATGAAGTGGTATATAAGTCTTAAGTACTATTGCTATTGCTATCTTATCCCAAACTGAAGAAGCTTCTTGGATGTGAAGCGAAACGTTTTCAAGGAAAAACCAAGAAAATCCAGTTTCCTTTTGAAACAGCACCTTTGGGGATAATGACTGAATGACTGAAAATCCCCATCAAAACTTGTATCTTAATTATGATAGCCAATGTTTTTAATGCCAGACAACTTGACTGGCAAAATGCCCTTGTTTTTTTGCCCCTGAAAAAGAGAGATATGCATTTATACTTAACAAGTCAAAATATGGCTGGTATGGGGAATTACAAGTCGGGTTGTTGTTTTTTATTTTTATTTTTATGGCAACTGATTAGAAAACGGTTTTCCTTATTTTTAGAAGCCTGTCAAATATATCACTTCGCCTCACACCATATTAAAATCCTTTTGTCTCCCTGTTCCCAGCATGTTCCATTTTTAGCCTACATTGCAACAGCCCTTTTCAAATGTGATCCAGCGAATTTCCTTCATGCAAAATGGAATGTTACATTTCTTTTTTTTTATTATTTATTGACGTGCTGCTACAGGTATTGCTCGGAAACGGCCGAGAACCCCCCTCTCTGACCTGCAAGGAGTTAACACTATTAACGAGAAAAGTCAGCGGTAAGTGGATCCCTCAGCCAGGCCTGTGCTGTTTGGTGTGTTTCTCCTTTTTAAATCGCTGACATTTTCTTCCCCGATGAAAAGTAAAAAAAAAAAAAAGTAAAAGTGTACGACTTCCATACATTGCAGCGATGCCTACGGAGTGTGGAATACCAGGATGGGCCTCAGACCGAACCGACTCTCCAACTTCCTTGACAAAGATGGGATATTTGTGAATTCGACGAACAGCAAGCTTCTGGAGCGTGCCCACGGCATTCTCATGTTAGTGAACTTTTGCATTTGTTCCAAAGGGGGCTTGGATAACCGTAGATACGATGGGACAAGTGAGGGTTTTTGTTTTTTTTAAAAAAAGTTGGTCCTCAGTAGTGTCCCAATAGCAGAGTTCCAGTATTTGAGGGGCTGCCCCAAAGAAGGGGGAGGGGGTCAAGCTATTCTCCAGAGCCCCTGAAGGCAGGACAAGAAGCAACGGGTGGAAACTAATCAAGGAGAGAAGCAACCTGGAACTAAGGAGAAACTTCCTGACAGTGAAAACAATTAACCAGTGGAACGACCTGCCTCCAGAAGTTGTGTGTGCTCCAATACTGGAGGTTTTTAAGAAGAGACTGGACAGCCATTTGTCCGAAATGGTGTAGGGTTTCCTGCCTGAGCAGGGGGTTGGACTAAATGACCTCCAAGGTTCCTTCCAACTTTATTATTATTAGTATTAATATTACTATTATAGTACAGGAGTCCTCGGCTTACGACCACAGTCAAGCCCAAGGTTTATGTTGCTAAGTGAGACATTTGTTAAGTGAGCTTTGCCCCATTTTGCAACCTGTCTTGCCACAGTTGTTAAGGGAATCACTGCAGTGGTTAAGGGAATCTGGTTTCCCCTTTGACATTGTTTGTCAGAAGGTCGCAAAAGACGATCACATGATCCCGGGATAGTGCGACCGTATATAAATATGAACTAGTGGCCAAGCGTCTGAATCTTGATCGTGCGAGTATGGGGGTGCTGCAGTGGTCGTGAAAAACGGTCATAAGTCACTTTTTTCAGTGTTGTGGTAACTTTCAACAGTCACCAATACCTATTTACAGATTAACCGTGTAATCCTGCTTTTTATTGGGTTCTTATCTTCCATAGGCGAAACAAGAACGTTAAAGTCAAGCCCAACCTACCAAAGGTGAGAGAATTCATTTACCTCAGTGGTTCCCAACCTTTTGTACACCCCGCACCCCTAGAACGCTTCTGATATATTCTTGCACTCCTTACAAAAGTTTGAAATAGCAGCAACGAATTATGCATATACACTTATAATTTTGAAACTTCTAAACCCAGGTTTTCACACCCCCTGGAATATCATCTTGCACCCCCTGTTAGGAACCCCTGAATTACTTGGCTGTAAGCACCGCTAATGGATCTAGTTAAGAAATTAAGTTTTTAAGAAGAGACTGGACAGCCATTTGTCTGAAATGGTATAGGGCAGGGGTAGGCAACCTTGGCTCTTTTATGACTCGTGGACTTCAACTCCCAGAATTCCTGAGCCAGCATGGCTCAGCTTGGAAACCTCTCCATTTCTCCTCAGCATGGCTGGCTCAGGAATTCTGGGAGTTGAAGTCCACGGGTCATAAAAGAGCCAAGGTTGCCTACCCCTGGTATAGGGTTTCCTACCTGAGCAGGGGGTTGGACTAGATGACCTCCAAGGTCCCTTCCAACTTTGTTGTTGTTCTTGTTGTTGTTGTTGTTGTTGTTGTTGTTGTTGTTATTATTATTATTATTATTATTATTATTATTATTATTATTATTTCAGGCATGATAATCCTTCCCCATACGATATAAAAAATTACAAGCCCTGCATACAAATACCTCTTCAAAATGTAGCATACAGATCATCTACTCATTTGCTTACCGGATATCACCCATACGTAACTCCATCAAAAAAGAATGGATGTAATAAGTCTGCATGCATCCATACATGTATAAGTAATTTGTGGAACGTGGCAGAAATAGGGCAACATATTATCAATTATATGATAACCCTTATGCTGGTTAACCTTCTTTGGGATCCAGGGCAAAAACCTGGGATGCAAGTTTGTCTGCAGCCTACATTCAGATGGATGCCTCTCTGAAGGTTATTCCTTGCACTGATTTATGCCGAGAGCTTCTCCCAATTTTTTCTGCTTCTCTGCTTCCTCAGCACTTGCTGGAGGTGAAATCCCTGAAGCATCTGACAAGCCTGACTCTCCATGATCGTATCACAAAGTCTCTTCTCCATCTTCACAAGAAGAAGAAACCACCAAGCATCAGTGCCCAGTTCCAGGTTACTTCCTTGCAGTTCTTTGGTTAAGAAGTGTACATTGGGAGGGGGGGACGGACCACATGTCAGTGAAAAGTTTTCAAACGTTTTCAAGCTGTGGATTCTGTTGGTTAGGAAAAGAAATTCTGGGAAACAGCTGATCAAGAGGCAAAGCTCTAGAGATTTCTTTTTTTAAAAAAATAGGTTTTTAGGGGGAAAAACCCCCTCTTGTTTTCCATGGACCCCATCAGTTGTCATGGAACTCGTTAAGTTTGAAAAAACCCTGATTTAGCTAGTTAGTGCTGGGAGGCTTTACTTTCAGGGGAAATGAAGGTTATTTTGGGCTGGTTCAGTGGGAGGAGGAGGAGGAGGAGGGAAGCTTAACATGCTGGCCTAGATAATGGCACCAAGCCGGCTCTCTCTCTATACTAACTAAAGCTTATAGTTAAGCATGAACAAATTTCAGCGCCTCCATTGAATCCACCCTCTTTTCTGCACTTTGAGCACAGCGGCTGCTCCTAAATGGTTTTATTGGGATATCTGCTTCTATTCTCACAAAGCCTAAATCGTGATTGCAAAAGTTTTCTGCACAACTGATTGCAGAAGTTCTTAAGAAGAGACTGGACAGCCATTTGCCTGAGCAGGGGGTTGGACTAGAAGACCTCCAAAGTCCCTTCCAACTCATTACTATTATTATTATTATTGATCAGCGCACAGTCAGCCAGATGTTCAGACTGGATTTGGCATTTTTGTCTACCTATCGAGTCCTTACCAAGGACCTGGGATAGACAGATGTGGATGTTTGATGGTATTACAGATATCGTCGCAGGATGGAAGCAGTTCCTAGTAAGGCCGCCTTTTGCAATTGACTAATGGCGAATTTGTCAATGCCAATGGTGTCCAAGTGGTGCTCCAGTTGTTTTGGGATTGCACCCAAGGTGCCCCCAAAACAACTGGAGCACCACTTGAACACCATTGGCATTGACAAATTCGCCATTAGTAATTGCAAAAGGCGGCCTTACTAGGAACTACTACTACTACTACTACTTTTTTTTCTTCTTCAAGAAGAAGAAGAAGAAGAAGAAGAAGAAGAAGAAGAAGAAGAAGAAGAAGAAGAAGAAGAAGAAGAAGAAGAAGAAGAAGAATAATAATAATAATAATAATAATAATAATAATAATAATAATAATAATAATAATAATAATAATAATAATAATAATAATAATAATAATAATAATAATAATAATAATAAATTATTATTATCAGCAGCCAATGTTATGTTTTGTTCTCCAGGCTTCACTTACCAAATTGATGGAGACTCTGGGGCAGGCAGAGCCCTATTTTGTCAAATGCATTCGCTCCAACGCTGAGAAGGTAAACCGTTCCCCAACGCCGAATGATTTGCAGCTGAAAGACAGTCAACCTGCGATTTGTGACATAGCTAAAGATTACCGAAAGTAGAATAAGATGCCCTCCCTAAGAGCAGTCATAACACAGAGGCAGGCTAAAATAGCAAATATCAAAATGAGATACCAGCTCTTTAAGTCAGCGCAAATAGTAATGTAGAAAAGTTAACTTTAAAATCCCTAATTTTTGATATGCATTTAGTGAATCAATTTGCAGCCTGAATAATTTTGGTGGATGTATAAAACCATCTTCTATTATCTGCTGGATGAAAACATATTATGGAAGCAATATTAATGTGGAATGTTCTATAATTTTTTTTTCTTCCAATTTGGCTCTTGGCTAGAACTGGGAGTGCAGAGTTTATAGGTGTGAGGTTATCTGAATGGAACAGATTGTCAGGCTCTAATCCAGGGGTGTGAAACTGCTGGCCTGCGGGCTGGATACATCATGGCAAAACCGCGCCTATCCCATTGCCGGCAATGGAAAAAAAGTCATGATACATCATGACACATCACGTGACGTTGCGAGTTTGACACCCCTGCTCTAAACATGCCTTTATTTTACAAAAAAGTATGCAGTCTTGTGTTCAATGACTATTAGGCATTTCATGACGCAATATTCCTGATTTCATAGGCAATACTATTAACTTCCTGTTGCCTTTTTGTTGCTAAATATGGCACAGGATTAACATCTGTATAGATGTTCACACTAAGATAGGCATTAAGCCAAGCTTGTAGATAATTGCATATTCTGTTTGAGACTGATTCAGTTTCTTGTCCGTAGTGATGTGGACAAAACTGTACATTACTGTTAGGCTTAAAAAATGGGATGATTTGCTACTTTGGAACAGTGTGTTGGCTCCATTTAAAAACACAGAAACCTCGAAATGAGTTATCATGCATAACTGGTTCTATAGGCGAGTTGGCTCAAATTGTGTATTTTGCTTTTTCAGCTGCCCTTGAGGTTCAATGATAACTTGGTGCTTAGACAGCTGCGTTACACAGGAATGCTTGAGACAGTGCGCATCCGACAATCAGGATATAGCTGTAAATATTCTTTCCAGGTGAGATAATTCTTTCTCGATTCTCTGAAAGGTTATGGTGATAGTATAAAGAGTCTGAAAGCAGATGAGTTGGCTGGGTTTTGTTTAATTGGTTTTATTTTTTTTTTTAAAAAAATATGCCAGGTTGTTGCTGGAGCTATTTGTAAATCCAAATCTATTTCCAAATTTACAAGAGTTGTGCATGGCAGTATTTCTTGCAAGCTGCCTCAGCCTATTTGTATTTCTTCAAGTGACATTCTTTTAGGTTTATGTATTGAAAAGTTTATATACAGTTTACTAACATGAGTTTCTTTTATGTTTGACACATGAAAAGTTTATAAATGTAACAATATGGTGATGCTGTGTCTAAATTGCCAGGATTTTGTAGACCACTTCCACGTACTTCTCCCACGAGGCACTGCCCCGTCTAAGCAGAATATTGAAGGCTTCTTCAAAAAGACAGACAACAACTCAGATAGTTACCAAGTTGGGCGAACTATGGTAAGGTCCAACAACTGTTTCTAGACACCTGTTCAAAAGGGGGATTTTGTGATGTTCTTTCCTCATGTGTCCTTAAAAAAAAAAGTCCTGTGGACTGAGGTAACTTCTACAACTTGGATTTCAAAGATCCTATTTGTTTATCATTATATCTGAGGGATGATTAGAACTTAATTAATCTCTTTGTAAAAAAAAAAAAAAGACTGGAAGAATCAGTGTGGTTCTTTGGACACATGCACAGTTGCAGATATTTTACTGGGAAAAAAAAACCCACATGTGTGTGTCAGGTTGCTGATAGCAAAGGGAACCGACATTAATGGTTATTGTTCAATTATCCATCAGGTGTTCATGAAGGAACAGGGACGACAGCTTTTACAAGGACTGTTACACGAGGAAGTTTTGCAAAGGATTATCTTATTGCAGAGCTGGTTCCGGACGATGCTGTACAGAAGGCAGTTCCTGAGCATGAGGCAGGCTGCCGTGATCATACAGGTGGGGGTCACCTGTATTTTGTTTTTAAATTTAAACCTTGAGGATGTTTACCTTACTCTCAACATAGATATTGTTGCCTTTACACAACACAGTTAAGCTAGTTATTGAATTTATCCTTTTTCTGGATTCGTTGTTGTTAATTGCGAAGTCGTGTCCAACCCATCGCGACTCCATGGACAATGTTCCTACAGGTCTTCCTGTCCTCTACCATCTTCTGGAGTCCATTTAAGCTCACGCCTCCTGCTTCAGTGACTCCATCCAGCCACCTCATTCTCTGTCGTTCCCTTCTTCTATTGCCCTCAATCTTTCCCAGCATTAGGCTCTTCTCCAGTGAGTCCTTCCTTCTCATTAGGTGGCCAAAGTACTTGAGTTTCAACTTCAGGATCTGGCCTTCTAAAGAGCAGTCGGGGTTGATCTCTTCTAGGACTGACCGGTTTGAATGCCTTGCAGTCCAAGGGACTCACAGGAGTCTTCTCCAGCACCATAGTTCAAAGGATTCATACAATGCATACAATGCATCAAACCTTAAACCAGCTTTCTTTAGAAGTGGAGAGGTTTATTCAATGTATCCATACCATGTGCAAGAAAATTACTAACTATTCTTTAATTGACTATTTTTCTTCATCCTCACTGCCAGTACAACATTCTTGTATGGATTGGTATATACTTCGGTCTGCATTAAAACGCACGCTTTAAAAATGCTTGTAACCAGTAAACATAAACTTTTTGTAATGAATTGGAGTATCATAATATTAGAAATTAGTACTTAAGGGTTAGAAATATCTTAACCAGAATTATTCCAGCTAATGGCTTCGGATAAAAACTCATTATTGTGTCAATAAAGTATTTCCTTTTTTTTTTTAATTCCCTGGGCAGCATTGTTGGCGTCGTTATCAGAAAAGAAAGCTAGCTGAAACAGAGGAAGAATCCCTGAACAATTCAGCCTTTTTAGAGCAAGCTGCTGTGGTCCTTCAGGCATACTGGCGAGGTTACATGGCACGGCGAAGATTCCAGCAGATGCGGATTGCAGGCTTCATTATCCAGAGCTCTTGGAGGGACTGCTTAAGACGTCGGCACGCTGCAGCAACATCTATCCAGGCGCACTGGCGGAGCTACCGCACGAGGGCTCTCTTCAGAGCCAAAAGAAACAAAATCATTTTGTTGCAAGCAGCCTATAGAGGCTACAAAGCACGGCAGAGGTAATGCACGCAGTGTTTAGGAAAGGAGATATGTGTCTAAATGAAAGAAGACCTTGGGAATTATTGGGACTAAATGGGTGATAAAAGAAATATTTACAAATGTAATTGTTTATTATCATGTCCCGATGCCGCTGCATAAAATAGCTCTTTTACCTAGCTACAAAACTTAACAATTATTGGTTCAGTGCCCTACAATAATTTGATTTGCAATATGGTAAATCTTTTAACTGTATTTATAGGTATATCATTTTGTTCACTATGGTGTGTAGAACAAAACACTGTTTCCTTAGTTCATCTACAGCAAGCCATATCTTACGGCTGATCAATCACAATGGCTAGATTCGCATATTGCAGTAAGCCCAAATCGCACACAGATGTATTATTGCTTAGCACACGAACATAGCCCCTGTAAATAAAGATTTTGAGGACAGATCATACTTCAACCAATTTTGCATCTGGGAATTTCCATGCCTGACTAAGGATTAACATTACTGACTAAGGATTCATTAACATTTCTAAATAGGACATGAAGTTATGAGCTACTAACATAATAAACAAGGTTTCCATAATCCACTCCATTCAACATGTGTGGACTGCAACTTGTCCAATCAACCAGTATAATCGGCCTTCCCCAATCTAGTTCAACCACCACAGTCATTATCCGTCATATGTGCAGATGAGAATTGTGGTCCATACAGTCTTCCCCAACCTTGACACAATGGCCATTCTGGCTGGAGAACTCTAGGAGTTGAAGTTACTCATCTGAAAGTACTTAAGCTGAGGAAGAACTGGGTTAATGGATAGTACTAAGCTATATGTAAAACTGAGTTCACCCACTGCAGTAAATCCTGGTTTAACAATAGTTGCAGTCACGTCAGTTGTTATCTTTATATAAACTGCACTGTAACAGAAAAAGGTACAATCTCTTTCTTGATATACGAGAATAAGTACGTTCCACTATCAGAACTGCCTAGTCCACTATGAGTACTAAAAATATTCAAATACCTTTATGCATATTTGATGCTTCCTATTAGTGGAAATAGAATGGGAAGTTAATATGAAGAGATCAAATGAAAGGAAGATTGACAAATTTGTGGTCATCATAACTGAGCTCTTTCTGAGCTCAAAATTGGAAGACGGCTCGTTTGCCTACTGTAGAAGAATGGTCTCTTAAAGTGTCAAATTTGGCAGAAATGGCTAAGATTTCTGCCTATTTAAAGGATTGCCCACAGGAAAGATATATTTCGGTTTGGAGAAGATGGATAGATTATATTCAGAATAAATATGGGACTGATAAGTTCCATTTGGTTTTTGAGTAAATTTTATAATATTGTTATTGAGTAATTTATTATACTTCTTATATTTTTTCATTATTATTGATATTATTATTATATTGAGTAGGAGTTTTGTTTAATAATTAAGTTGATTATCTGTTTATTATTGTGTTTAATTTTTGATTTATTCAAATTTATTTTAAAAAAAAGGAGTTAAAGTGTGTTAAAGATTTGGTTACTTATTTAGGTGGATAATGTTAGTTAGATTATGAATAATATATTTGTAACCCTGTGAACAGCTCTGGGAAGCGGGGGGCAGGGGGGGTCGGGGGAGGGGAAGGGGGTTTATTCTGTAAATGTTATAAAACTTTTAATAAAAAAAATAAAAAATAACTGAGCTCTTTCTCTATTTTTCTTTAAACAGGTTTACCACATTAAAAGAGCAGCGACTGAGTGAAGCCTCACTAAAGAATAGACTAACAAGTAAAGATAATAAATTAATACTAGGGTACAGCTCGGATATTAAGGACTCAGAGTCTTCTGAATGGGAAGAGAATTCATTTGAAAATAGAGTGAAAGCCGTCAAAGACCATAAATCGGTTATGGACAATAGAGTGGATCCGTCAAATTCTTTACACAAGCATCACGAGAGGGCCAACAGCCAGAGCGGAATGAGCATGGAAGAGGAAGTTCTTGTCAGAGAAAGACCAAAGTCCCTGGAAGATCTCAACCCAAAAAAAGGAGTCCGTGCAAAGCGAGAGAGCCGGCGCATGCGCGAACTGGAGCAAGCCATTTTTAGTTTGGAGTTGCTGAAGGTTCGATCCACTAGTGAGACGTCTCCCTCGGAGGAGCATCGGTTGTCCCCTGATCTTGTTTCTGAAGGGATGCCCTCTCCTCGAAGACCTCCGAGGAGTAAAAGCTCTCAGGGAAGTCTAGAGAAGCTAAGCCGGGACCCCCTCTCATCTCAGGATCACAGTGTAAATCTCAGAGAATCACTACATGATAGCCCAACATTTGATGATGATGATGATGATGATGAAGATGACAAAGACATCTCCAAATTTGCTGCTGCTGCTGCTACTATCAATAAAAATGTGTCGGAGAGAAAGAGGTCAATCTCAAGTTCTGAATTGCCTGACTGCCTGGCTGCTAAAGAGCGGTCAATTTGTGACCCTCATGACATTGTCTCCAACATGCATACAAGAGCACCATTGATTTCTAGTAGTTTGCCTACATTTTATCTTCCACCACAGGACAAGTTGAAAGTTGGCCGTTCAGTGAGGGACAATAACCTAAGAAACAAACAGATGGAAATGGGGAGCCATTTTTTTTTCCCAGGCACCAAAAAACATCCTCCACTGCAAAGGGCCACACAGAGTCCAGCCTTACATGACGATGGCCAAATGTCCGGCAGTGGAGAATTCCCAGCTGTTACAGCTACAGGAGTGCATCTCTCGGATAGGGTTATCGAGAAGCTGGAGAAGTTAAATGTTGAGAAAGAAGAACGCCAGAAACGAAAACAGATGCAGAACGAAAGAGAGATGATGGAGCAGATACGACGGCAGACAGAAATTTTGGGGAAGCAGCATAAAGTTTTTGAAGAGCTTCAGAGACAAGAGCATGAACAGAATAGGATTCGGGACTCCTGCCATGGAACCCCTCTCACCTCGCCTAAGAAAATGGACAGAGGTCCACCTCTCCTCATCGCCCATCCTCAAGGCAAGGGAGAACTAAGACTTGCAACAAATGCAGAAACCGCCTCATCGGTGAACCTTAAATCTCCTTCTGGCCCCAAAAAAGGAAGTCCCCCTATTTGCCAGACGGCCCTGAAGGAAAAGACCGTCCCCATGACCCCAGACAAAAAGGAAGGTCAGACGCCAGTCACCCTGGAATCTGTTGGAACCGATTGGTTGAATTTGCAAACGGGTGTCGAGTCTCAGGAAAGTGTCAGCAATCTACCTGCGAGGGAAAAACGGTTCAGATTGCCTCGAATTCCTAGCCAGGGCAAGGAAAGCTCTTCCAAGGAAACCAGAGTTGGTTCCATTTTCTTTACACCAAAGGATACTCATTTGGGCAATACGTGAGTACGATAATGGGTGCTTGTATGTCACACTTTTATAAAACTGCTACTTGGATCTTCCTTGAAAATAGCAGCCTTAGAAGAAAACCAAGGGGGAGAGAGAGAGAGAGAGAGAAAGTTCTCAGAGTGTCAAGTCTTCATAGCAGGCATGGCTGTAAATCTCTCTCTTTGTCTTTCTCTCTCCCTCTCTCTTTCTCTCTCCCTCTCCCTCCCTCCCTCCCTCCCTCTCTCCACACATGAAATCTGCTCTGATGGAGGAGAGTATTTGTAGTTCAGGATAGAAATGAGGGGTCCTTGGTGCTCTCTGAGCTTGGTGGTTTTCTTGCAGACATTTCATTACCAATCTAGGTAACATCATCAGGAAGGCAGTGCAGAGAGTGGTGAGAATGGCCCAAAAGATCATTGGCAGCTCCCTCCCTCCCATCCAGGACATAGCACAGAAGTGCTGCTTGAGCAGGGTCCGTAAGATTATCTGGGACACTACACATCCTCTTCACGACCTGTTTTCCTTGTTACCTTCTGGGAGGAGGGGGCTTCGTGGTATCCGAAGCAGAACATCCAGATTCAGCCAGTTTCATTCCATACAGCATTAACCTTGCGAACTCTCAAGCTTCCTCCTTCCGTTATATATTCAAGATGGACAGTATTTCATATTTATTTGCTACATATATGTAGGGATGTGGGTCTATACATATGTTGTTCATATTATGTTTAGGTGTGTGTCATGTATGTGTTTCACTTTGAGAGCGGGCAACTAAATTTCATTTTTGATGTGTGCCGTTGTGCTCACAATAAAAAAATGACAATAAAGGTTATCTTATCTTATGTACTTTGGGTAATGAAAAGTCTGCAAGAAAACCAACCTACTTCGGAGAGCACCAAGGACCCCTCATATTTATGTCAGTCCTGGGTCTTTTCCTCCTGTCTTTTCAAGTTAAACAGATTTTTGGCTGCTCTTTTCTTGGCCTTGAATCTCTCTCCCATCCATCCAATGTTTACAAAATAGGGACTCCCACTTTGCTGGCTTCAAATCTTACAAACAAAAAATATAGATAAGAGTATCAATTGAATTCTCAGTAAAATACATGTAAAGCTATATGTGCAATGTCTGATTCCTTCATTTAACGCCCATTCTCTAGACGACTGAACTAAATAGCAATAAAATCACAAGGCACTATCTTTGTTGTTCTAGGGAAACCCAATACAATAGCTTTATAGGAAGTTGATCACTGCTTTCCCATGCTAATGACTTTTGTCTATTTATGGTCTACTGCAAGTAAGTTTGCAATCATTTTGTTTTTTAGTTTTAATAAAGGATCTTCAGCACCTCTGCTTCTTCCAAAAGAAGAACAGAAAAAGCCACTGAAACTTTCCAGAACAGACAGAGGAGAGGTAAGAAACATATTTTTTTCAGCAGTAAGTCAACTTATTTCTCCCAGCTATCTCCCCAAACATGCCATGATCTGTAGGAAGGAATACAGGGTCTTATCAGCTGTAGGAAGGAATACAGGGTCTTATCAGCTGGAAAGCAGATGTAAGATTAAAGAGTGCTATACCACAGTATATATTTTTTGTATTGTTGACCTAGTTTTTAATATGGTAGCGAACCTGTTTCTCAGCTGTACACTTCAGATTGTAGGCAGGGGCTCCCATAATTGAGTGTTCAAACAAGAATTGCATATAAAAAACAAGGAGGAATCTAGTCGCGTATTTTCTCTCTGGCATCAGATTATCTAGATTTTGTGCCAGGGGAATCTCCCCTTGCATTTTAATGTGCAACTCAGCCACATACTTCATTGAGAACCAGGCCCATGTTCTGTCTGAACTGGCTCACCAACGAAATGATATCAAACCCAATTAGGGCATCATTTCTACTTTTCCCGTATGTGGTTTCCCCTCCCCCCCCTGCTGTCCTTCCTTGTTTGTTGAGAACCGACTTATCATGTTGTTTAAACAAATGATGCACTCGGAAGATCTTTTTTTTAAAAAAAAACCAAAAAAACCAAAAAAAACCCCCACCCACATGGTTCCGTGTTCCTTATCCTTTGACTTGTGTTTTTGTTTTGTTTTTTTGTTTGTTCATTCCATATCATCTGTTTTATCATTTGGTGTCAAGCAGGTTGCCCGACCAGTCCATAAAAAGAAAGCCCGCATGGCACGGACACGCTCGAATTTCTTGACTAGAGGTGCTTTTGCTGATTGGGAGGGGGATACAGAGGAAGAGGATTGTGATGACAATCTTGAATTCCTTCTCTCCTTTGAGCATCCACCACACCTTGAGCCTGGTTGTGCAGTCAGGCTCAAGCAGCCCTGCCATAGTGACTCTGAAATGGTAATATATTCCACAAACAGTCATGGGGGGGGGGGCATCTCTTGGCTAACCCTCAGCAGAACTGACACCTTCTACAGCCGTTTCTCCCATCCTGTAGTGCATATTATTGGATGGCAACCTCTAAGAACACAGTCACCCAGTGCTGATGCCTCTCGGTGTCAAGGTTTAGGCAGAGCTGTAGAATATCCCTTAGTGATGGTTTCTTCAGTAGGTCCCTGCAGTCATACTCCCATAATCCCCTTCCATATTGAGTTTTGAGGAAGTAAAGATGGAGAGGGCCGAGTATTATATTACTTAGTTTGCCAGTTTCCATCCTGTTTGAGGTAGAAGATAGAACCAGTCTAGACTCTACTTTGGGATGAAATGCAGCCTACAGTGGAGCAGCTAAAAATATGGTGGCTTTAGTAACACAGGGAGAAAATGTAAAGGTTAGCTGGGATTTACAGTAGGGGACATCATGAATAAAATGCTTAAAAAGCATTTTTTTTTTATTCCGAATGACCTTTCCTGCTTGCTGAAGCGATCTGTTACTCACATTGAGATGTTTAAGAGCATGCAAGATAATGTTTCCACTTAGTTCATCCTCCTTGGGAAGATTGTAAAATCCTTTCGTGCAGCAATGGTGAGGCCAGGGAGCCCAATTATGCTTCAGACTGCATAATTCGGAAGGAGTGTGCTGTGTTCTTGGAAGCTGTTTCCACCAACCTTAAATAGTTTCAGACCGGGAATCGTGGTTGAGATGTCAAGGTGCTGGGTTCGCTGTTTGCTTGGAAAACTCTTCCTCAAAAGCAGCCTCATTCCTGCCACTTTTTCAAAACAATCTTTTGATTCTCCTACCGCCATTTAACAGATGTCATCTGCATGCAAATAGCCCTAGATCAGTGGTGGCGAACCTATGGCACGGGTGCCAGAGGCGGCACTCAGAGCCCTCTCTGTGGGCACGCGCACCGTCGCCCCAGTCCTAGGCCTTCAGCTGGGTTTTATAAAACCTTTTCACTATAGGACTCCACCGCTGTGTGCAAAAAAAAAAAGGGGGGTTCAATCAATCAGTCAATTTCAACTTCTCGTGGGAAAAAAAATCTTGCAAAGTTGGAATTGATTGATTGAACTTTTTAGTCCCACCCAGTCTGCCGTTACCACTGCAGCCACGCCCACCCAATGGGCACGCCCACCCAATGGGCCACGCCCACCCGGCACCCGACGATGCATAAGTGTTTTTGGGTTGCAGTTTGGGCACTCGGTCTCTAATAGGTTCGCCATCACTGCCCTAGATCTTCAATTATGTTGCATCCTTTCTCCTTCCATGCTACTCTTGACTGCCCCATCAGCTTTTTCACCAGCGGTTTAGCACACCTGCTCGCATCTGCATGCAAAATCAAGCTCTGCTTTTTAAGTTTACGCTGCATTTCACGACCGCTGTTACATATGAGTGGTAAATTATAGATGTCTAAATGTAATACGTAATATTGCTCGGATATGTAATAGTGCTCAAATGTGTTTGAAATTGTCATCTGTGTTTTTTTTTAAAAAAAGTTTTTTTCTTGTTGGGTTGTGTATTTTTTATTTTCCCTGTCCTGTCTTTTTAGTTCTTCGGAAAAGGCTATCAACTGTGTTGTTAGACTGATAAATTTTCATGAAGCTCATTACTGTCCAGAAAATTAATGGCTGGTATTTGCCGAGGCTGTTTTTAATCAGGTCACATTGGTGCATATTTTTCAGCACATGAAATGGAGGTTATTTATTTTGAGCTTTCAGCACAAGAGGTGCATCAGTTAAGGAGCTCCCTTTTGCTAGCACAGGATTGATTAATGTCAGGAGGAAGAAGAAATAGGTTATCACCTCCACACCAGTTGTGGATGAACAAAAGCCCCGCAAGTCACTGTTTTTCCCATTTTTTGCACATTGCTCATCCTCTTTTGAGTACATTACAATATGTTTGGCATTGATTTTTTCTTTTTCCCTATTAAATGTCAGCTATTCTGCTTTTGGCTAGCTGATCAATTGGCGTGGATAAGGCTTGGAGGGAAGGTTAGGATGATTGCCACTGTGCCAATTTAAGCATGCGTAGGATTGAATATTGCAGAAATAAGAGACACAATATGTTTGGGTTGGTTTTTTTTTAAAGGAACCTGAAATATTTTGAAATCCTTAACATTCTGGCAGGAACTGCTGTTACAGCTTGTCTGGATTTTGCTTTTTGTCCCCAGTAATGCAGCTGAAATAGGTCTTAAATCCACTTGTTTAAGAAGAGACAGAGGGTGCATATCTTTTTTAAAAAAAATCTTTATGGAAATAAAGCTCCCAAATTATATTTTCTCAGTATGCAGAAGAATTAGGGGATTATGCTATTCCTGCTATTATGTCTCTTGAATGCGGTTTTTGTTAAGGGTGGAAATGGATTTCTTTTTCCTTCTTTCTTTCTTTCTTTCTTTCTTTCTTTCTTTCTTTCTTTCTTTCTTCCTTCCTTCCTTCCTTCCTTCCTTCCTTCCTTCCTTCCTTCCTTCCTTCCTTCCTTCCTTCCTTCCTTCCTTCCTTTCGCAAGTAAGCTAGGAAAATAAAAGTAGTTATAAGGGCTTACTCTTTCTTGTTAGAATTGAGAACAAATTGAATCAGAGCAACTAAAGATGTAAGAGTGGTTTTCCAGATGGGTATCTCAAGCCAGATTCTAGTGCATGCTTTATTTATCAGGGTTCCCCCCCCTTTTTGGGGGGGGGGGAGTGAATTGTATTTTTCAAAATTTGACAATTATAAAACTCTAAAAAGACTTTTATTAGAAGCCGTATCCTTTGCATTAACTAATACTGTTTTTCCAATGGATATGTGCTAGAAAATAGATCCTGCCATTTATTTGATCTGTCAGCATTCCCTGCTGAGATGAAATTAGATCTGGAGGGCAGTAGTTCAAAGTCCTGTTTTAGCAGATTCAGCATAACATTTTATGTGAAAAACGTATTTACCATCCTCAGTATTATCACTGTAAAGTATTTTTTTGCAATTGCAAATGGAAAGTAATTGATCCTTGAGTGCTGGAATATAACGATCTCTCACTCTTCTTGTTTTCCTCTTGAGTGGCCATTTTTCTGAAAGTTTTCTAGTCATGTATATTTTGAATTATTGATTATGTGCCACCAAGTTTGTGTTGAGTCTTAACAACCATCATAGATAGATTGTCTCCGTGATAATCTGTCCCTAACTGGGTCTTCTGATGTTTCAGCAGTGAGTCATCTATATAAATTTCCATAGTATTTATAATAATCAAAGGATTCCCCCCCCCCCCTGTGAACTATTAAATGTTGTGAAAAGATAACTACCCTTCGTAGGCAAACTGAAAAGGGAATCTTGCTGGAATCTTTAAGGCTAACAGATTTATTGTGGCAGAAATCTCTGTGGATTAGAGTCCAATTACTCAGCTTTATATAATGTCAATATATAAAATAGATATTAAAATAAAGAGACCCTGAAAGTCTATTAAAAGGACAAGTTTCAGAAAGCAGGGAAAGAATTCCAGAACATCCTACTGCTAGTCTCTCATTAGCGATGAAAGGCAGGGAAACAATGAATTTTCAATGAATGAAATGGGAGATTTTAATAGTGATAATTATTTTAGCTTTGGAGAGCTGCTTTATACCAAGTCAAACCGTTAAGTAATTCCGTGCCACCTGCAACAGCAAACAGCAACTCTCCAGGTTTTTACATGAGGGCCTTTTCTAGCCTTCTTGAAGTTGCTGAAGTTACCCCAAAAGGCCTTCTGCAAAATTATCCTGCCAACGAAGTCCCACTCTTGAAAGAAAAAAAGATTATTTTTGATCTGGTGCTAACGTAGGAACAGGAAATTCAAAGCCTGCAGCATCATTTGTGGTCAGATCCAGTTCTCCATCCCATTTCATTTATTCTCAAGCAAAAATATAATTTCCAATAAAGGCTTTGTCTGTTTTCACAAAAAAGCCATACAACAAGCTCTTCTATTGTAACAGCACTTTATGTACGGTGTGTGAGAAACTTGAAGTGGAGATAACATTCACCAGCTAGCAATTTCCATGAATACATCAAAGAGAATATTATTTTTAAAGAATCAAAAGATACTTCAAGCAGACTTTTTTTTTTACTCAGAAATCGAAAAGCCAGGTTTCTTAGGAATACCTCCCATAATTGCCTTCAGTAATTGCCCGCTTTTATTCAAAAGCCAATTAGTTTTACCTTAAAATCCTATATTAAGGTGTTGCTATTCCTCTCAGTATTGACTTCCTGAACTAATAGTAACAGAATGTTGTGCTGCGTCTTCTAGTTTACAGCTTTAATCTGTAGGAAACGAGCAGAAATTAATCAAATTAAAAGCATCTTTGTCATAGTGAGTGGGGTGGGGGTTAGCAGCTTAAATATTGAAAGCGCTGTATAGTTCAGTTGTGTCTTCTTGGAATATCAAATGATTCTATCAGGGTTAGAGCATCTGTTATGTTTGAAATTATTGCAGATGTCACAACGTTCTGCATCCAACGAAGGCCAAACAAAGCTTCACAAAACAATGTCTCAAGGAGAGATTGGAAAACTGCCAGTTGCCCAGAAGGTCATAGCCGTGGACAGAAGGTATAAATTCTCCAAGGGGGGGGGGAATACCAAGCCTGAATTAAATATGATTTGGTGTTTTTTTTTTCTTTGCATTTTTTTAAATTCACTAAACTACTTGTCCTTCAGCACCATCCAACAGTGTTCAGTTATAATGCCTGAAAGAGAGAAATGATGAAGAATGAAGGATATAAGCAAAGCTATCTTTGTTCACAGTCTAGACACAAATGGAGTCCTAGTGGACAATCCCTTAAATAGGAGCCAGCCGTGTGCTGCAGCTGCCAAAAAGACCAACACAGTGCTAGGCTGCATTAATAGAGGGATAGAATCAAGATCACGTGAAGTATTAATACCATTTTACAAGGCCTTGGTAAGGCCACACTTGGAATACTGCATCCAGTTTTGGTCACCACGTTGTAAAAAAGATGCTGAGACTCTAGAAAGAGTACAGAGAAAAGCCACAAAGATGATTAGGGGACTGGAGGCTAAAACATATAAGGAACGGCTGCTGGAATTGGGTATGTCTAGTTTAACAAAGAGAAGGACGAGGGGGGGGGGACATGATAGCAGTGTTCCAGTATCTCAGGGGCTGCCCCAAAGAAGAGAGAGTCAAGCTGTTCTCCAAAGCGCCTGAAGGCAGGACAAGAAGCAACGGATGGAAACTAATCAAGGAGAGAAGCAACCTAGAACTAAGGAGAAACTTCCTGACAGTTAGAACAATTAACCAGTGGAACAACCTGCCTCCAGGAGCGGTGAATGCTCCAACACTGGAAGTTTTTAAGAAGAAGAAACTGGACAGCCATTTGTCCGAAATGGTGTAGGGTTTCCTGCCTGAGCAGGGGATTAGACTAGATGACCTCCAAGGTCCCTTCCAACTTTATTATTATTATTATTATTATTATTATTATTATTATTACTACTACTACTACTACTACTACTACTACTACTACTACTATGATTGGGAGATTAGGGAAGAGCACCTATCTCATGGAGGCTGACCATTAGAAAAAGGACTGCCTTTAATTCCAGATGATATGTAATAGAAAATATTGGATTAAAACAGTACCAGTAGTCCTCACTTAATGACAGCCTTGTTTAGCAACTGTTCAAAGTCACCATGGTGCTGAAAAAGTAACTTTGCGACTGGTCCTCAGATTTACAACCATTGCAGTGCCCCTATGGTCATGTAATCAAGAACTGATTGTGAGCAAGCTTCGTTACCTATTTTTCTTAAGAGGGAAGAGCGGAAACTGGCAGTAAAGAAAGCTGGATAAAATAACCAACATGACTTGAGTAAACTTCTCTTTCCATTTATCGTTTAATAGACCTCAAAGAGCCAAGATGAGATTTTGGGGAAAAGGAAGGCAGGGAGAGAAGAAAATAAGCAGGGAGAAACTTGCTACCCAATCAGAACTGCTGGAACTGTATCCCGACCATGATGCACCAGGAAGAGACAGGATTCCAGGTCTACAGCTTGAAGAAGGTAAAACTGGTAGTTTAATACAGTGTTTCTCAACCTTGACAAGATAATTCCACCTTAAGATGGGTGGAATTCTGGGAGTTGAAGTCCACCCATCTTAAACTTGCCAAGGTTGAGAAACACTGGTTTAATACAAATGTCAGCTAGAGAGCTGATAAGGAAACGTGTTTCTTCTGTAGTTTACAAAGACAAAAAATAAGTGGTAATTCAGGGTTTCAGAAATACGAAGATTGGCTTGGCAAATCAGCTTTGTGACTTATTTTAGATGTAACAGAATCATAGAACGGGAAAAGATCTCAAAATTCAACTCCTGCCTTGTGCAGGAGACATTGTGAATACATAAAATATTTTATCAAGGAACATCTTAGGGCTTGATCAATCGGTTGTCTTGATAGTCAGGTCCAGTGTATGAATAATCTTCTGGGGGTTTTTTACACTTCGTCAGAAATCCAAAAGGTTTGCGAATTGCTCCTTACTATTGTCAGAGGTCCTTGTTCCAGACACCAGCAAAGTTCTCCTTTGAATAATCTAATTTGCCTTGAATCTGAAATTTTCTAGGATTTCCCCAGAAAATTGAAGGTGAAGGTGGAAATCGCATGCATGCATGCATGCATAAGCTGTTTCTATCCATTATGCCAGTGGTGGCGAACCTATGGCACAGGTGCCAGAGGCGGCACCCAGAGCCCTCTCTGTGGGCACGCGCGCCGTCGCCCCAGTCCTAAGCCTTCAGCTGGGTTTTATAAAACCTTTTCGCTTTAGGCCTCCGCTGCTGTGTGCAAAAAAAAAAAAAAAAGGTTCAATCAATCAGTCAATTTCAACTTCTCGCGGGAAAAGAAATCTTGCAAAGTTGGAATTGATTGATTGAAATTTTTAGTCCCACCCAGTCTGCTGTTACCACTGCAGCCACGCCCAGCCAATGGGCTACGCCCACCCAATGGGCCACACCCAGCCAGTGGGCCACACCCAGCCAGCACTCGACGATGCATAAGTGGGTTTTGGGTTGCAGTTTGGGCACTCAGTCTCTAAAAGGTTCGCCATCACTGCATTAAACTAAAGAAATGATTTTCCTGTTTCTCGGTTAGGAAGATAGCTCTGCTCGTTCTTCTCAGGGGGATTCTTAGCAAAACTTGTATTTCTTTGCACATACAGAGCTGAGTCCTCCAAGGAGTCCTGAACTGTCCGGCATTTATCGAAGGGAATGTAAAGAAAACAAAGAGCCATCCCCAAAGGTCAAGCGAAAACGCAGCCTGAAAATTAGCAACGTAACTATGGAACCTGCACAGTGGCAGAACGACGCTCTTCAGATCATAACAAGCGCCAGTGATTTGAAAAGCATGGACGAGTTCCTCTTGAAAAAGGTAATTTATACATACACACACACCCACACCCAAATCTACAGCTTTACTAGCTAAGAATAATTCTTGGCTTTTAATCTGAAGACTGTTATCTTCAAAAGCTGATTTTATGGACTTCATGGAAGAATCTGGGTGACTTTTATTTGCCGTATTTTTGTCCTGTCTGTCAAGCAACCCGTGTACCTGAAGCAGCAAAGCTTAGTTAAAAGAAAAATAGCTCTTACCTCTTTGACATGCAACCCAACAAGACACAGGTAAGAGAAGGGAAAGTGAGTGCAGAAAAAGATCAGGCTAAAATGGAATGAAATATCAGCCATAACTAAGGTTGATTTTCCCTTCCCATTCTTGAACAGCAGTTCATAGTCTGGTGGTCGCCTTGATTCTGAATAAATCTAGAAGGTATTGCTTTTTAGTCTTGGTAGAAACATCTGGAAGGATTTTATGTTCTGCCTGACAGGGAAGAATAAAGCAAGTTAGTGCTGTAACTTCTTTGGGAGAACTTTGTCTACATCTGGACCCAGGACAGTCAAAGGTCTGGATCCAGCAAAATCAAGCAGAATCCTATTTAGGTCATTAAACAGAACAGGGTAACCTTATAAATAATTACCTTAATGTAGCCATCTTAGTTCTGCCTGGGAAATTGAATCTGTCACATGGTAAGTTTTGAAAAACAATCTTAATTTCATTTTATGGTTTTTCAGATGAATGATTTGGATAGCGAAGACTGTAAGAAGGACACTCTTGTGGATGTGGTATTTAAAAAAGCTTTGAAAGAATTCCGGCAAAATATCTTCAGTTTCTACTCTTCCGCTTTGGCAGTAAGTTAAATGACTGCTTTTACTTTTTTAAAATTTAAGTACTAATGGTAGGAGTTTCTGGCGCAGCCAAACTGTGCAGAAGCATCTCTTAATGTTTGGGGAGATAATTATTTACAATGAGACTATATTGGGTTTCAGAGAAGGCGGAACTAGATTTATTTCTGATGTTCCTGCTTCTTCTCGTTGTCATGATCATAGCGTATCATGTCACAAAAAGAGCTTTTCTTTCTGCCTTTTGTAAATAAAGAAGGAGGAAAAACTGCAGGACCGAAAAAGTCAAATGTGTGCGTTTCAGGCAGATGCTTCTTCATGCAGTATTAAATTTAAAAAATGGTCTCGTCATCCAAATTCTAGTGAATGGAACGAAGAACGAAAGCAAATGAGTCATTTGTGGGATGAAATTAGTAAGAGTGGTTCAAGCAAGAATCATAGGAAGTGGGATTGTGATTGTCTCAAATGACATTCAGAGCGGTGCAAATAGAATTTATGCATTTTTTTATAGTGCCAGTTTCCTCAAACTTCAGAGAAGCAATGCATACTCTGGGGCAGCGTTTCTCCACCTTGAGAATTTTTAAAATGATTGGACTTCCACTCTCAGAATTCTGGGAGTTGAAGTCCACATATCTTAAAGCATCCAAAGTTGAGAAACACTGCTCTGAGGTAATACTGTGAATCCAGAATTGTGACACGACACCTTTCCTGCCTTGTTTAGGTCATCCTGCAAGGAAGCAAAGGCCCAAGCTTATGCTGCTGAGTTCTAGGCAATTAGCCATTATTACATCCTTTCCTATTATTTGATTTCAGGACTGTGCTTATGTTTTTCTTTGGATGTTAATGTTTATTTATTTTAGTGAATCAACGTTCTAATACACTTCTCTCCTCTGTGTGGAACATTCAGACATTCACGTTCATTTCTCCTGTGTTTTAATAGATGGGTGATGGGAAGAGCATCCGCTACAAAGATCTCTATGCATTGTTTGAGCAGATTCTAGAGAAAACCATGAAATTTGAACAGAGGAACTGGAGTGAATCCCCCGTACGGGTCTGGGTCAATACATTTAAGGTGTTTCTGGATGAATACATGACAGAATACATGCCTTTGGATTATTCTGCAGCAAAGGTAAACTAGTCTACCACAATCACAACCTCATATTGCATCCTTTTGGCAGGAGGACCACGTTCTGGATGTCCTGTGAAGAATCAGCAACTGGACTTTCTTGTTTTTCCTTGAAAACCTTTCGCTTCTCATCCAGGAAGCGTCTTCAGTTCTGTCTGAATGGTGGAAGATGGAAGGATTTATATTCCTTGCAAGTCATCTGGTCATTAGTAGCCTTTCAGAAAGTTTTTTTATGCTGCTTCACAACATAATTTCCTCACCTCTTGTTATTGATGAATAGAATTTGGAAGTTTTTATCATGAATGTAGGCGAATGTGGGATAATATTGCAGGATCCAGCCTGGGTCGGTCAGATTGGTCTGGTCCCGGTGACTGATCCAGGTTGGATCCTGCAAAACATTTTTTGATGACAAAATATAACGTGCTATTGGAAATGAATAATCTCAAGTAACCTGAATGCATATGCACCGTTCTGTTATAAAAAGGCCCATAGTGAAGAAAAACGGAACAAACCCTAATTGTATGGCTGTATGTACGTGCATATTTTAAGGCTTCTGTTCTTGAAGTATGTTGGAGAGAGCCAGCAGCAGGGGAAAATGTTCAGAGATATAGCAGTTAGTAAGAAGCCATGGAAGGGACAGTTGTAGGTCATTCTGTTACTTACACGAAATAGATTAATATCTCCTTCCAAACACCCCTGTTTCTGCCAGAAGCCATGACAGCAGAATTCTGATTCTAGCAGACACTTGTTAGCTCTCTCAGTTCTGGCTCAGTAGTGCCCACATAATGAAATATTGAATATTATAGGAATATCTTGGTCAGGAGCAGAAGCAGTAGATGAGATAAGAAAGGTCCGTCTGATTTTTAATAGTTCCTCGATTTGCTTTGTAAACAAAGATTATATAAGAAAACAGATTTAAATTTGCAAATGGAAGCAAAGTATTCAAAAAAATACTGAAGTGTTTGATATTGTCTCTTGTTGTCTTAGGTGACAAAAACAGAAAGGAAGAAGAGACGAAAGAAGGAAACAGACATAGTAAGCTGAAATGCTTCCTCCTTTAATATGAAGCAAGATATTATAAATTATATAGACATCTATTATGTACGTTTAAATGTTTGCAGCAAGTCCAGGTATGTCAGTGCTGGCAGTCAGTGAAGTTATCAACTTCCTGATGGTAACTGTCAAAAACTCTGTTCTATTTTGTCCTACCCTACTTAGTATTCAGACTAATTCTTCCTACACAATGTAAAAACAATAGACTTTGTTTTCCGCCCCATCTTTAAGTTGCTTACTTGATTACCTACTGTAATAACTTGGAAGACTCTTTGACAGTTGTAACGGTTCTTATGAGAAGGTCGTAAGGTCGGTCCCAAAATTTTTTTTAAATAACAGTTATATGAAATACTTTTGTGCAGTACAGTTCAGATCTATTTTCAGCTACTGTTAAATGTCAGATGGCTTTTTCTGTTGCTGTTACTAGGTAGAAGAACATAATGGTCATATTTTTAAGGCTACTCAATATAGCATTCCTACTTACTGTGAATTCTGCTCCTCCTTGATATGGATCATGGACAGGGCCGCTGTTTGCAAATGTAAGTATGAACTCTTAACCTTCATGCACTCTCCCTATTCTTTCTTACATTGTTTTTTTCTTTAGGAGATTGATAGCTCCTTTAGCTTTTGTTCAAATGCTTTACCAAGTAGAGAAAGGGCAATAGTAAGTATTGTACTATAGTTTTAATTTTTAATTATAACTAAGAAACCAAAGGAAGGCTGTATTATAGGAAGTGCCAAATTTGTATAGAGGAGAAATATTTAGCCTGCTACAGGCTAAATTATGCAGCAAAATCCAGTTGAGACTTTTCTTGTCAAGTTACAACGCAATAACATTTCACTGCATTTCATTACGTGTAACACTAAATACGTTTTTTCTTAATTCCAGTATGCAAATACGCCTGCCACCGAAAGTGCTGCCAGAGGACCACAACTAAATGCTCCAAAAAGGTACTGTGTTTTCTCTCATTTCTGTATGCCACACACATACAGGGGAATTCTGGGAGCTGAAGTCCATACATCTTAAAGTTGTCAAGGCTGAGAAACACCGGTCTAGCTGCTGATTCTTAATTCATATTTCTACTGCGACACATTCTGTAAAACAGAAGCAAGGCAGTCAAAAAACTGTGGGGAGATGGCAGAATTAAAAGCTTGTTTTCTGCTGCCACTTTGCCTGCTCCCCCACTGCTCTGGATTGAGATTATGACTAAAATGCTAATCCCGTGTAGGGCTCAGCAAAGACAGCAAGGATTGGGGAAAGGTGAAGCATGTTGAGATGTTTCCATTACTCTAATACTTGCTTTACGTTTTGCCTAGCTTGCAATCTTAAAGCGGGGCTGTTCTGATCCTGGCATTTTAGCAGCTTTAGACTCATGTGAATATTGCTGGAATTTGGCCAGTGTGGCTGTGATGTGCTTGCAACACTGAATGCGTTATCCCTGTCCCTGTAGTATGACCCAGAGCTTTCTTCACGGCAATTTGGAGTCGAACTCTCTCGCCTGACCAGCGAAGAACGAATTGTGCCGATCGTGTTTGAGAAGCTCACCAGCTACATAGAAATGCATGCTTTGTATACAGAGGGCATTTACCGGAAATCTGGATCAACAAATAAGATCAAAGAATTACGGCAGGGCCTTGACACAGGTGAGGAGACTTATTGTGTTTTTCCCCCTGGTATTTGGGTCACACAGGTCCCTCAAAATGACCAGGCATTTGGCCTGACACAGTTTATTTTAGATATGATAGAACTTTAGGCAGATTATGGCCAGAAAGTTTAGTATTTTGGTGATCAACAGTATTCAGTTTGATTTAGCTCGGGGGTTTAGACAGTGCTGAAGCAGGACTCATGCAGTACCTATGGTTAATTCTATGTTAGGCTAAAGCTAATCTGTAGCTTTGGTTCATGTATGATTTGTGTTTGAGAGTCGGTTTGGTGTAGTGATTAAAATGATGGACTCGTTCTCCCTTAGGTATGAAAGCTGGGATAAACCTATATCTTAAATTCAGAATTTTTGACTTTGTCCTTTTCAGTCAGTTATACTATTTGTTAAGGAACCTAGGCCATCGCATCTCATCACACTTTGTGTTGGAGGCACCAAGGCACTTCTGGGTTGAAAGGATTAGTCAGTGACATCACCACAGCCCTGGATATGCTCAGATGGGGGCTCCTTTCAAGTCCCTGACAGGAGCTGGAGCGAAGGACGTGAGCTCACCCCCCCCCACCATGGTAGCGCTCCGATTTCGAATGCAGGCCTTCTGCTTGTCAAGCCAGCATCCTAACCACACAAGCCACCATGATCCTATACCTTGGCCATGACTTAATTCTTAACGTTGGCACCAATGTGTCAGATTGCATGCTGAAGCAATCTGTTTCTCCTTTGCTTTTAATTTTCTTCACTTTTATTCTTTCCGCTAACCAGATATTGAAAGAGTGAACCTCGATGACTACAACATCCATGTCATTGCCAGTGTGTTCAAGCAATGGCTGAGGGATTTGCCTAATCCTCTCATGACATTTGAACTCTATGAAGAATTCTTGCGAGCCATGGGTAAGGAGTTGTCACATCTAGTTGAAATAGGACTTTGGGGAATATTAAAACCGAAGCTAAGAGGAAAAGCAAGTTCTGTTTCTGCTTGGAAAATTGTGCTCTCCACTAGCTCACTATCTCTTCAGCTTGCTTTTCCTTATCCCGGAGAATATTTCTGCACAAAATGCCTGTGAAAATTCTTTTCTAAAACAGCGATGATACTTTTTCTAGGGATCTGCTTCGGACGGTGCCCTGAGGTATCCCACTGTGATGCAATGTATCCCCTTGATGAGATCCCAAACCAGACCAATAATTCCACTTCTATACTCTGCCCTCTTTCTCTGCATTTCAGACATTATATCCTGATTTTTCACCTAAATATTTCAAACCCCTCAGATACATGGAAATGATCTTCTGCCTTGAGTTGCAGTAGGATTTCCTAGTGCATTCTTCTTTTAAGAATACCACTTGAATTGCAAAGGTATTTTGAGCATCTGGCTCATCGCTCAGAGATTCCCTTTCCGGAGTATTCATTAAATCCTGAGCAGTAGTGGACTTGCAAGATACATGTGTTTAGATGTGTATAACATATTTTGTAAGCTTCACTTGATGTTAAAAATACTCATTCCTGAGACAGAGCAGGCCACAGTCCTGACGAATTGAATGACATCTTGTAGGATACAATCTGGGTCGGTCACCGGGACCGGAGGTTTAAACCTAAAGATTAGATCCTGCAATATTATCGTGGGAAACGTATATTTGCCTTCATTTGTGAGTGATGTTTGTTTTCTGCAGGTCTGCAGGAGAGGAAAGAGGCGATCCGCGGGGTCTACTCAGTCATTGATCAGCTTTCCCGAACCCATCTTAATACCTTGGAACGGCTGATCTTTCACCTTGTCAGGTATCAATAGCCAGGATAAAGTTACAAAGAGATTTCCTTGTGAATGTCAGCTTTATCTGCAGATATATTCCCACGTTCAGCTTTTGGTGAGACCTGCAATCTTGAAAGGCGGTTCTGTTTTCAGAGCTGTGTGCCGAGACAGGCTTATTTGCAGAGAGCTTTGGAAAGCTAAGCTCTGCCTATCGTCATCTCCCTTTCAGTCATGCTTATTATAATCCCCCAGGAAAGTCAGTCATTATTCTGGGTGAAAAAAAAGCTTTTCTTGAGGCATACATATCAAACCCAAAGGCCTTTTTAACCTCCTGATCAAGTTGGAGGGCAGATCATTCTTTGTATGTTATGTTACGTGTTATTTTAATGTGGGTGTGGCTGGGGAATTCTAGGAATCGAAGTCTACACCTCTTCCAAGGTTGAGGAACATTTGGCTAGAGACTGGCACTGTGGTTTGGATTAATTTTAGAAATATGGGACATAATGTGGGCCACACAGAGATCTACTGTCCAAGAGAAAAGAATGACTGGGAAGGACAGAAGGAACAGCTAAAAATCTGACATCGTTGCTTCATGTTGAGACTCTAGAAAGAGTACAGAGAAGAGCAACAAAGATGATCAGGGGACTGGAGGCTAAAACATATAAGGAACGGTTGCTGGAATTGGGTATGTCTAGTTTAACAAAGAGAAGGACGAGGGTGACACGATAGCAGACTTCCAATATCTCAGGGGCTGCCCCAAAGAAGAGGGAGTCAAGCTGTTCTCCAAAGCGCCTGAAGGCAGGACAAGAAGCAACAGATGGAAACTAATCAAGGAGAGAAGCAACCTAGAACTAAGGAGGAATTTCTTGACTTAGAACAATTAATCAGTGGAACAACCTGCCTCCAGAAGTTGTAGGTGCTCCATTACTGGAGGTTTTTATGAAGGAACTGGACAGCCATTTGCCTGAAATGGTATAGGGTTTCCTGCCTGAGCAGGGGGTTGGACTAGATGACCTCTTCCAATTTTATTATTATTATTATTGTTGTTGTTGTCCCCAGCATCGGCCATAGCCTCACTCTGCCTGTTGATGTCCACCCTGTTTCTTTTCTTTGACCCTTGTGTCAATTCTTAGGTTCCACTCTAGGGGTTTGTCCCACCTCGCAACAAGTGAGGGTTGCCACAAGCGTCTGTAGTTAAAGTTTCATTGCCCTTCTGTTTTGATGCTGTTTAGGATAGCTCTACAAGAAGACACTAATCGGATGTCAGCTAATGCTCTGGCCATTGTGTTTGCTCCCTGTATCCTCCGTTGTCCGGACACCACTGACCCTCTGCAGAGCGCTCAGGATGTCAGTAAAACCATCAGGTAATTTAAAAATAAATAAAATAATAAACGACTTGCTGCCTGCCGTGACCGGTTCAACTCCACTGAAGTCACTCCCGTAGTTTGGGGAGGAACGTTTTACAATAATGAAAATTCCAGAAGAAAAAGTGGCATGCACAGATTGATTCAAGAAAGAAAGATCTTTGCATTCATGTCTAGGTTGTCTACAGCAATGTTTATTTATTTGCCGCCCATCTTACCATAGGGCAGTGGTGGTGAACCTATGGCACGGGTGCCAGAGGCGGCACTCGGAGCCCTCTCTGTGGGCACACGCACTGTCGCCCCAGCCCCGCCTCCTCCCATGGCCCCCTCCTCACCAGCAGCCCCCCCCAGAGGAGAGTCACCCCCGGGTGCGGCCCATGCGAAGCAGCACAGCCAAGGACATGGTAGCCAGGCAGTGGGGACAAGACTTCGCCCTTGCGCTCCATCGCATGCAAATGATGCTGCGGGGCACGGGCGGAGGGCGTGGCCACCATGGCGCTGCTGGGCTGCCTGGGTGATCTGTGGCGGCCCGTGGAGGTGGTGGGTGGTCCAGCGAGCAGGGTGGAGCGGGGACGGGTGGGGGGGGCGTTTTTTGGGCACTCGATCTCCGAAAGGTTTGCCATCACTGCCATAGGGTAACTCTGGGCAGCTTACAGTTACATCTAAGTTAAAATATAAAATGTTAAAACCAAACCTTAAAACCAAAGACATGTGGGGAGGGTGGAGACGGGCGGGGGGGGGCAGGTGGGATCTGTTATTACTCAATCAACCACCTCCATTGCGCTGTTCCCCCACTGGGGCCCCAAGCCGATTGGCACAGCCAGGTCTTTGGGCCCTTACAAAAGGATAGGAGGGTTGGGGCCAACCTCACATGGGGGGGGCAAGATGTTCCAGAGGGCAGGAGCCACAGCAGAGAAGGCCTTGCTCCTGCACCCTGCCAGTCAGAATAATTGGGCTGATGGGTCCCACAAGCAGGCCTCCTCTGCCGACACCAGTGGGACAGGCCAATCCCAGTGGGGTGAGACGGTCCCTCAAGTAACCTGGACCCGTGCCCACGAAAGGCTTTAAAGGTGATCCCCAACACCTTGAATTGCACCCGGAAGCAGACTGGTAAACAGTGCAGTGGTGCCACAGGGGCCATTCTTGGGGGGCGGGGCTTAAAACCACCCGCGCTGCCCCACTCTGCCCCAGCTGCAGCTTCCAAATGCTCTTCGTCGCTTAGATTCTGGTCCTCAAGCCATAACTTTCCCTCTTGACGATTTTTCTCTTTCAGTTGCGTAGAGTTGGTTGTTATAGAACAGATGAACAAATACCGGGCCCGTCTCAAGGATATCAGCAGCCTTGAGTTTGCAGAGAACAAAGCAAAGAGCCGGCTATCCTTGATCCGCAGGTCCATGGTAAGGGGCAGGACTTGACCGACCAGCTGGCCGAATGCCAGATCACGAAGAAGTGGAGACTCCGTCCTCTGACCATCCCCGTTTTCTATCTCACGTTAATTGTTCAGAGAAATATTGGGAGGAAGATCAGCTGCGTTTGCCTCTCCTGATACCGTCCTAGCTTAACAGCCTCGATTCTGGAACTGTGAATCTCCTGTGTGAGATTTAACTGACTTGGGTGTGGATAATAACTGAAAGACAGCTGTCTTTCTCTCTCTCTCTCTTCTCTTCCCTGTAACCTTTCCTTCCCGTCTTTCTAACTCCTTGCGCATCTCAAGTTCTTTTAACATGTGATTTAGTCTAATGCAGGAGTTAAAAGTGTGGCTTTTAAGCACTAATGTCTGAGTCTTCAAAGGTACAGGTATCACTCTGTTGTTACTTTGAACAGGTAACTCATGGTTCTTGAGAGCTGTTTTTTTTTTTAATTTCCCAAATTTATTTTATTTATTTATTTATTTATTATTTACATTTATATCCCGCCCTTCTCCTTGCGGACTCAGGGCGGCTGACAATTGGATAAAATACTAACATGTTATACATATTATACCTAATTAAAATTTGATTAAAACGAAATATTTAAATATGTCAAATTAAAAGTAATTAAAACCCCTTTAAAATCCCTTAGGCCAGTCCCGCTNGGCACTGTCTGGCTGACGGCACCCTGAGGAGACCCACTCTGTGAGAGCGTACAGGTCGGTGGGGGGTAGTCTGTGGCAGGAGGCGGTCTCGAAGGTAACCAGGTCCGATGCCATGGAGCGCTTTAAAGATAATAGTCAACACCTTGAAGCGCACCCGGAAGGCTACCGGCAGCCAATGCAGCTCGCGCAAAAGCGGCGTAACGTGGGAGCGACGGGTCCCTCCCAACACCGCCCGCGCGGCCGCATTTTGAACTAGCTGGAGCCTCCGGGTGCTCCTCAAGGGAAGCCCCATGTAGAGAGCATTGCAGTAGTCCAGGCGGGAAGTCACAAGGGCATGAGTGACCGTGCGTAAGGCGTCCCGGTCCAGAAACGGCTGCAACTGGCGGATCAGGCGAACCTGATAAAACGCTCCCCTGGTCACGGCCGACAACTGGTCATCCAATGTCAACCGCGAATCCAGGAGAACACCCAAGTTGCGGACCCGATCTGAGGGGGCCAAAGTTTGGTGTTTGGTATCTTTGGTGAACTCAAACCACTCTAGCTTGTCTGCAATTGGCTTTTCTCCACGATTAGTCCCTGTTCCCCTAACGCTCACAGTATTCTCATCAGAGACTGCTTTAAGAAAAGGCTTCCATTCTCCTCTCTTCCACACAGCACGTGCCAGTGGGAGACTCTGGGGGTGACAATATGGTGTGCAGGCTGCACCCTGACCCCCCCCCCCGTTGAGCTCTTTGTAATAAATCACTTCTTCTCCCCGCTTAATGAATTGTATCAGGCGCAGAACAATTTGCATGCTTCTTAGCTAGGCTGCTGACGTGAAACGCAGTTGCTCTGCTCAGAAACGGCTTCAGGCCGGCGGGGTCCGTGGAGATTGGGGCTTGGTTGACCTCGTGGCGGGAGGTCAAGGGGAGCATTGCTGAAAGCTGGCTGAGGCTGTGGGGCCTACTGGGCACCCTCTCTTGGGGAGTCCCGTCTATCGCTGCAGCCAATGCTTCTCCACCTCTCTTGCAGCACAGAATGGCTTGTATCTCCTTTGCGCTTTCTAGCCGCTGCGGCCCAGAGCCAGCTTCCCCCGCCATGCCCAGCCACTCCCGGAGTCAGCTGATGGCGGGTGCACTCTAACCTGCTCCTTTCCTTTCCTTTCCTTTTCCTGTCCTCTCTAATCCAGAAGCCTGTACTAATTGCCGTTAGATTTATGAGCATAACCCGCAGTTCGATCCCGGTATGTATCCGAATGGCAACGCGCCGACCTTACGCCATAACTCTCCATTCATCCCAGTGCTTCTGCATGCTCCATGGCCACCCGCCCATATTTCATAACGCTCTGTGTGTGTGGTATGTGCGTGCGTGTTTTATTTCCAACTCTTTGGCTGCCGTCCACTTCTCGCCACGACAAAAGGCATCAAAAGGGAATGCCTACAAGGCCATTTTCACCTAGACAGATTAGGAGGAAGACAAGTAACCCTTAATATAGAAGAGAATCAGTTTTTACGTGGATTTCTGTAATATTTGGCACAGAAAATGTCTTTAGAGGAGAGTCTTTGTATTGTTTTTTTTCCCCCGCTAAAGTAAAGCAGAGAGTGAGGTAGAGTCTTATAGAAACTGAAAAGCTAATGGGAATTTGGCACGAACGTGTTCACTTGAATTCTTCTGTTGACCTCCTTTTTTATTTTCCTCAAATTCTTTTATCTATATCTTCATTCTTTCCTCTGGCCTAGACCAATTTCACATATTAAGACCACAGACGATCTCTTGAAGCACAACAGGAATTCAATATATGGTTTTTTCCCCCCCTTTCTAACCTTTCCAATTTTCAGCAAACAAACACGTCATCTTCCAGGACTGCCTTTGCTCGAATTTTCAAAACAAAGTATAGAAGAAAGATTCCTTTTTAGAGTCAGACAGCATAGAAGCCCGGCCTAATGTTAACATTAAAGCAACTTTGCTAATATCTAATCAGAGCCTCAAGTTCTAAGAGGAAAATCTGAATATGACTTTAGCTGTGATTTTAAAAAAAACTTCAATCCCAAAACATATGATTTAGCTAGAAAGGGAAACCTCAAAATTGATTTAACAATTCCTGGAGTCATTTACCTCAGGGGTCTCCAACCTTGGCAACTTCACAACATGTGGACTTCAACTCCCAGAGGAAGTTGGGATTCTGAGGAATTCCATGCTGCCTGAGGAATTCTGGGAATTGAAGTCCACCAGTCATAAATTTGCCAAGGTTGGAAACCCCTGATTTACATAACATGATGCTGCTGAAAGTATGAAGTGGTTAAAAGTTTTGATTTTTATTTTTTTTTACAATATATCCCAGGACAGATGTATGAATCATTGGCTTTTGAGAAGCTGGATGAACCTAAAGAGCGTTTATATATTTCTTGGCTCTGGGTCCAGAGAAATACATTCTCCTTGTCATATTCACAGTGATCCACTTCTGCTAGTTTATTCACAGAATTTCACTGGAAAATATAAACAGCAGGATTATCTGTGTTTTGCTGATGGCTTTCTTTGTTCCCATTTTTTTTTCCTGCCTAGAGGGATTAATAATGATAAAGTTGGAAGGGACCTCGGAGGTCATCTAGTCCAACCTCCTGCTCAGGCAGGAAACCCTATACCATTTCGGACAAATGGCCGTCCAGTCTCTTCTTAAAAACTTCCAGTGTTGGAGCATTCACCGCTTCTGGAGGCAGGTTGTTGCACTGGTTAATTGTTCTAACTGTCAGGAAGGTTCTCCTTAGTTCTAGGTACATTTCAGCATTTCCAATGTCCTAGAAGGGAGTAATCTAAAAGATGGTATAAACAAGGTTTGTTGTTTTTTTTAGAATACTTTAATCCAGTTTCCTTCCTTGCACCACTTTTTGGTGCTGGCAACCTGACATATTCTGTTATAAGTGAATCCATAGAAATTAACCTCTGGCTTATAGATCAAAGATATTTTTGAGGACCTCCCCAAATAGTCCCCATGTCCTTGAATTTATACTTGCTTTCCATCCTATCTGTCTCTGCTGGGCATCTGAAGAAATTGTTTGTTTGCTGGTTGTCTCATACATATACTGGGGATGTGTTTTTCTAATTTCAACGCTGATGGAAAGGCACCGTTCCTCATTAGCCTTAATTTATGCATAGGGCAAAGGGCGTCTACGCCGAGGCAACTATCCAAGCCCTACATCACCAGCAGGAGTCCGGTTGCCCTCTATGTCGGATGCTCCCGAAGAGGCCCTGAGCAGCGAGGAGGCCATGGAGATAGAGGTCACCGAACAGCAGCAAGTAGCCATGCAACAGGAAGAGAAGGTGCTGGCAGAGCAAATAGAGAGCCTGCAGAAAGAGAAGTGAGTCTGAGTAGCTGGACCAATGAAACTCAAGCAATGAAGCCTAAGTAGCTGGACCGGTGAAGTGGGGGTGTCCCATCTGCTATAATTCAGGAAATGCTTAACCTGTATGTGTCAAGCTAGGGTGCAGATTGAATATTGCAGACACAACCTTAATAGTAATAAAGGAGACTATTTGTAGCTCAGGGTGGAGATGAGGGGTCTTTAGAGCTCTCTGAGCTTGGTTGTTTTCTTGCAGACGTTTCATGTCCCAAACTAGGTAGCATCATCAGGACTAGAGTTTGTGGAGAAGAGGAGGAGGAGGAGGAGGGGGGGGACTGGAGAAAGAGGAGGAGGAGGAGGAGGAGGAGGACAACTGTAGGGTCCTTGGTGCTCTCTGAGCTTGGTTGTTTTCTTGCAGACGTTTCATGTCCCAAACTAGGTAGCATCATCAGGACTAGAGTTTGTGGAGAAGAGGAGGAGGAGGACTGGAGGAAGAGGAGGAGGAGGACAACTGTAGGGTCCTTGGTGCTCTCTGAGCTTGGTTGTTTTCTTGCAGACGTTTCATGTCCCAAACTAGGAAGCATCATCAGGACTAGAGTTTGTGGAGAAGAGGAGGAGGAGGAGGAGGAGGAGGAGGACTGGAGGAGGAGGAGGACAACTGTAGAGTCCTTGGTGCTCTCTGAGCTTGGTTGTTTTCTTGCAGTTGTTTCATGTCCCAAACTAGGCAAGGTGGAGACTAGCGCTGATGATGTTACCTAGTTTGGGTAATGAAATGTCTGCAAGAAAACAACCAGCTCAGAAAGCACCAAGGACCCCTCATGAGCTTAATAGGCCTTTATTTCCTAGCTTCTGCTGCTGTTTTTTTTCCTCCCTCTATCCAGTTCTTTCCGTTTATTTTCCATTTTATCCCTGCAGGGAAGAACTAACTTTTGAGATGCTGGCACTGGAGCCTAGAGCCTCTGATGACGAAACGTTAGAGTCTGAAGCTTCAATCGGCACTGCCGACAGTTCTGAAAACCTGAATTTTGATTCCGAAGGAGCCATTTCGGACAAGTCAGGTAAATAAAATTGGTTGGGGAAGGTGTCGTAAAGGAACCCTCATTAAGCACATGACGTTTACTATTCAGTAGTGGAGGTTTAATAGTAATCAGTTAAAAGGTTGCACTGGTTTGATCAAATATGAACCAACTGAGGAGGGCAAGCTATATTCTGAAAACCCTTGTTGGAAATGTCCCCTCTAGGCCAGTGATGGCGAACCTTTTAGAGACCGAGTGCCCCAAAACCGCCCTGCTCTGCCCCATCCCTACCCGCCCGCAGGGCCACCCACTGCCTCCACGGCCCGCTGCAGGAGATCGCCCAAGCGGCCCTACAGCGTCATGGCCACGCCCTCCGCCTGCACCCCGCAGCATCATCTGCGTGTGATGGGGCGTAAGGGCAGAGTCTTGTCGCTGCTGCCCACTGCCATGTTCTGCCCGCTGCACTGCTCTGCGTGGGCCACGCCGGGGAGCAACTCTCCTCCAGGGGAGCTGCTGGTGAGGAGGGGTCCACGGGGGGAGGCGGGGCTGGAGCAACAGCACATGTGCCCACAGAGAGGGCTCTGAGTGCCGTCTCTGGCACCGTGCCATCGGTTCGCCACCCCTGCTCTAGGCAGTCTGTAAATAAGCCACAATGTTTGATTCCGTGGACGGGAATCAGGAGAGTGTCTTTGGACTTTCCCAGGGAATGTTGTCTCTTTGTCAGTGCATTCCTAGTGCTGCTTCTTGAGCAACTCTTAACATCTCTTCCCTACCAGGCAGAAGTGTAACCTTCAACTCGGCAAGATCCATCAAGGCAGACCCGAGCGGCACCTCTAGGTCTCGAAGGCAACTGCGCAAGCAGCAGGAGTCTTTGGACTCCGTGGATTCCTCGCTTCCTTCTCCGTCCCTGTCGCCTTCTCCCTCCTCCTCCTCCTCCTCCTGCCTGCCTCACGTGACGAGGAAACGATTCCAAATCTATTCCAAATCGCCTTTTTATCGAGCAGCTCCCTCTGGGGACGCTGGG
>NW_015389555.1:0-1705 GCF_001527695.2 Protobothrops mucrosquamatus
CTCCTCCTCCTCCTCCTTCTTCTTCTTCTCCTCCTCCTCCTCCTCCTCCTCCTTCTCCTGCTTTTCCTTCTCCTCCTCCTCCTTTTTTTTCTTCTCCTTTTCCTTCTGCTTCTCCTTCTCCTTTTTCTTTTTCTACTCCTCCTTCTCCTTCTCTCCTTTTCCTTCTCCTTCTGCTTCTCCTCCTCCTGCTTTTCCTTCTCCTCCTCCTCCTCCCTCTCCTTCTCCTTCTCCTCCTCCTCCCTTTCCCAGCTTTGTAGCTTTCTCCATAGAAAAGGTCTTTGCATAATGTATCCGAAGTTGGATTTTATTTTGAGCATGATCATTTGTACTCCTGATTTGTTTAATGAACCATCATTTTTTTTTCTTGGCTGTCTACAATATGCTCAAGTGTCTCCTCCAACACCAGAGCTCCAAAAAAAGTCGCTTCTCTTCCTACCCCGTTGCTTCGAAGTCCAATTTTCACTTGCACCTGAATGTCAACGGGAAAAAAAATACCGCTTGTCCGATTATGATCTTCGTAGCCCAAGGCTTCCAGGGCTGCTCTTTGATAGGCTAGTCTGCTGCGTATTTCCTGATTTTTCCTTCCTTTACTGTGGATGGTAGACCCTATAACGTGGATGCTTTCCCCTGCTTCAGCATTCATTCTTTCCCTGTGTTGCTTTAGGACTCCTCCCGGGATATCCGGGAAGCTCTCCACGAGCTGCTATGTTGCACCAACGTCTCGACCAAAGAAGGCATCCATCTTGCCTTGGCGGAGCTGCTAAAAAACCTCGCCAAATATCCGACGGACAGGGATTCCATCTGGAAGTAAGTCTTTGTTTGTCCCCTCAAGGTGGAATACAGGTCAAGACTTTAGAAAGAGGGCAGAGAAGAGCAACAAAGATGATCAGGGGACTGGAGGATAAAACATATAAGGAACGGTTGCTGGAATTGGGTATGTCTAGTTTAACGAAGAGAAGGACGAGGGGGGACATGATAGCAGTGTTCCAGTATCTCAGGGGCTGCCACAAAGAAGAGGGAGTCAAGCTATTTTCCAAAGCGCCTGAAGGCAGGACAAGAAGCAATGGATGAAAACTAATCAAGAGAGCGAAGCGACACAGAACTAAGAAATTTCTTGACAGTTACAATTAATCAGTGGAACCACCTGCCTCCAGAAGCTGTGAATGCTCCAACACTGAAAGTTTATAAGAAGAGACTGGACAGCCATTTGGCTGAAATGGTATAGGGCAGGGGTAGGCAACCTCGGCTCTTTTATGACTCATGGACTTCAACTCCCAGAATTCCCGAGTCAGCTATGCCGAGGTTGCCTACCCCTGGTATAGGGTTTCCTGCCTGAGCAGGGGGTTGGACTAGATGACCTCCAAGGTCCCTTCCAACTTTATATAAAGAAACTGGGTTGCGGTGTAATGTGCTAGCGGCCCAGGGGTAGGCAACCTTGGCTCTTTTATGACTCGTGGACTTCAACTCCCAGAATTCCTGAGCCTGCATGGCTCAGCTTGGAAACCTCCCTTTCCCCTCAGCATGGCTGGCTCAGGAATTCTGAGAGTTGAAGTCCGCGAGTCATGAAGGGGCCATAGTTCCGCCATGCTGGCTCAGGAATTCTGGGAGTTGAAGTCCACAAGTCATGAAGGGGCCATAGTTCCCTCATGCTGACTGAGGAATTCTGGGAGTTGAAGTCCACGAGTCATGAAGGGGCCATAGTTCC
>NW_015389555.1:2540-6169 GCF_001527695.2 Protobothrops mucrosquamatus
AGTCATGAAGGAGCCATAGTTCCCTCATGCTGGCCCAGGGAGTTGAAGTCCGCAAGTCTTGAAGGGGCCATAGTTCCCCCATGCTGGCTCAGGATTTCTGGGAGTTGAAGTCCGCAAGTCATAAAAGAGCCAAGGTTGCCCACTCCTGTCCTAAAGAGTTTGCTGTTTGGTTACAATAAAAGGGAACTTTCTCTGCTTTGAATGTCTGTATTTTTTTCAGGTGTTTAAAGTTTCTGGGAAGCAGGCACCCCACTCTGGTGCTCCCGCTCGTCCCTGAATTGTTGGGGACCCACCCTTTCTTCGACACCCCTGAACCAGACATGGATGATCCAGCTTGTATCCTTTTTTCCCCCACCTGTTTTGTGTAAAATGCTCCAGAGGATTTCAGATTTAGTGCTCAAAACTGCTTGTGATTCGCAAGGAGCTGGTAAAACAGAAAGTTTGAATTGCAATGGGAATGCAAACTGCCTTTTGTGCCAGTTGTGGTTTTCTGGAGTATCATGACAAGAAAAGCCATCGATAAAATTGCAGCTGCATTCTGATATCCATTTGGTTGACAAAAATGGGGATTTGCCTACTCCTTTAAGCCTGAAAACCAGCTAGATGACTTTGGGCCAATCTCAAGGAGACCCTGAGTTCTAGTTCCACCTTAGGCATGAAAGCTGGCTGGGTGACTTTGGGCCAGGCCCCTGGAAACGATGAGTTCTAGTTCCACATGAGAGTTGGCTGTATGACTTTTGGCTCATTGCCAGGAGACAGGGAGTTCTAGTTCCACCTTAGGCATGAGAGCTGCCTGGGTGAGTTCGGGCCAATCGCCAGGAGACAGGGAGTTCTAGTTCCACCTTAGGCCTGAAAGCTGCCTGGGTGACTTTGGGCCCGGCCCCAGAAACGATGAGTCAGCATCTTGCCCCACCAACAATCTGGGTCCTCATTTTACCGACCTCGGAAGGATGGAAGGCTGATTCCACCTCGAGCCGGTCAGGATCGAACTGCTGGCAGTGGGCAGAGTTAGCTTGCAGTGCTGCATTCCAACCACTGTGGCACTATGGCTCCTTCCTTCTTTCTTTCTTTCCTTCTTTCTGGCACTTAGACTTATATACCGCTTCACAGTGGTTTACAACCCTCTCTAAGCGGTTTACAGAGTCAGCCTATTTGCCCCCCAACAATCTGGGTCCTCATTTTTACCTTCCTCGGAAGGAGAGGAGGCTGAGTCAACCTCGAGCTGGTCAGGATTGAACTCCTGGCTGTGGGCAGAGTTAGCCTGCAATATTAACCATCGTGCCACCCTGACTGTTGCATTCAAGAGTTTTGTTGAACTGCGTCCCCGTCAAGGATCTGAGGTCTTTCTCCTCCACTTAACCCGTGGCACAGATATTGCCGTCCTAGTTCTTATTTTCAACGCGGCCAAATCCTGCCCCACGATGCCGGCGCTCTTCTCTGACCACACCTTCCGGCACTACGCTTACCTTCGGGACAGCCTCTCGCACCTGGTCCCGCCATTGAGGGTAAGTCGAGCCGTCGGGAGGAACCCTTGGCATTCCCGGCAGGGATTTTGTTTCCAAGTCGTCCTCCACTTATGACAGATCATGGGCTGTTCGAAGTGACAACGGCACTGAAATAAGTCACTTGTGACCGTTGTTCACACTTAACGACCGTTACGGCATCTCCGCGGTCACGTGATTTACCTTTGGGTGTCTGTGGAGGTTCTCCGTCCTCCAGGTCAGGGTTGATTCAAAGGTGCTTTTTTTCAGGAGGCACCTGGGCTTTCTTGTTTTATCTTTGAAGACGTTTCGCTTCTCATCCCAAGAAGCTTCTTCGGCTCTGACTGGATGGTGGGGAATGGAAGGATTTATACTCCTTTCAGACAGCTGCTCATTTGCATCCTTTTAGAGGGTCGTTGAGGCCACTTGGAGGTTTATCTGTGTCCTCGGAGTCATCTGTACCTTTGCTTCCTTTTCCTTCTTTCATCCACTTCCCTTCCACCTTCCCTTCTCTTTCTCCTTCCCTTCAACCACTTCCTTTCCTTTCCTTTCCTTTCGCCTCTCCTCCCCTCCCCTTCCCTTTCCTTCCCTGTCATTTCCTTTTCTTTCCTCCTTCCCTTCATCCACTTCTCTTCCTCCTTCTCCTTCTCCTTCCCTTCCCTTCCCTTCCCTTCCCTTCTCTCTCATTTCCTTTCCTTTCCTCCTTCCCTTCATCCACTTCCCTTCCTCGTTCTCTTTTTCCTTTCCTTCCCTTCAACCGCTTTCCTTTCCTTTCCTTTCCTCCTTCCCTTCCCTTCCCTTCCCTTCTCTCTCATTTCCTTTCCTTTCCTCCTTCCCTTCATCCACTTCCCTTCCTCGTTCTCTTTCTCCTTCCCTTCCCTTCAATCACTTTCCTTTCCTTTCCTTTCCTCCTTCCCTTCATCCACTTCCCTTCCTCCTTCTCTTTCTCCTTTCTTTCTCTTTCTCCTTCCCTTCCCTTCATCCACTTCCCTTCCTCCTTCTCTTTCTCCTTCCCTTCCCTTCAATCACTTTCCTTTCCTTTCCTCCTTCCCTTCATCCATTTCCCTTCCCTTTCTCCTTCCCTTCCCTTCATCCACTTTTCTTTACTTCATTTCATTTCACTTCTTCCCGACATCTCTTTTATTCCTGTTTTCTTTCTCTCTCTCTCTCTCTTTTCTTTTCTTTTTTTGCTTTTCACATAGCTGCCTGGGAAGAAGATGGCCTCTTCCTCCGGCCTTGCCAGCCTCACCCTTCCGGAAGACCCTTCTCAGGAATTTCTACAGCAGAGCCTGGAACGGGTTTTCACCCTTCAGCACCTGGATCCCCAGGGCTCCCAGGAGCTGCTGGAATTCACCATTCGGTACTGGCTTTGGGGAGAGGGAGAGGGAGAGGGAGGGCTGGGCTGGGGACCTTCGCCCAGTTTGGTGGCGTCCACTGAATTCTCTGCGTAGCTTTCTGCTTCTTAGCCTCCGCCCCAAAGACCCTTATACGGGCTGCCCCTAATTCAGCAGTGTAACCGCACAAAACCCATCTTCCCTCGCCTTTAATACTTGGAAACAGATCGGCTGAGTCTGTCTTTGAGAACTTGAACGAGCCAAAAATGCCGGTTGTCTGTTGCTGACAAAGCAGAATTTCCCCCCTCTTTTCTGTGCTCCTGGAGGTGCAGCGGCTCAGTGGCTTAAAAGATGCCAGAGAAGGCCTCTGCCTCGGCGCTTCGAGCCCCATCACTGCATAATGGGAGGAAGGAAGAAAAGGGAGGGAGGGCGGGAGGAAGGAAGGAAGGAAGGAAGGGGAGGGAGGGAGGAAGAAGAGGGAGGGAAGGAAGGAAGAGGGAGGATGGAAAGAGGAAAGAAAGAAGAAGGGAAGGGAGGGGGAGGGAGGGAAGGAGGAAGGAAGGAAGGAAGGAAGGGGAGGAAGGAAGGAGAGGGACGGAGGGAGGAAGGAGGGAGGAAGGAGGAGGGAGGAAGGAAGGAAGAGGGAGGATAGAAAGAGGAAAGAAGGAAGAAGGGAAGGGAGGGAGGGAGGAAAGGAGGAAGGAAGGAAGGAAGGAAGGAAAGAAGGAAGGAGAGGGAGGAAGGAGAGGGAAGGAAGGAAGAAGGAAGAGGGAGGATGGAAAGAGGAAAGAAGGAAGAAGGGAAGGGAGGGGGG
>NW_015389555.1:7635-40104 GCF_001527695.2 Protobothrops mucrosquamatus
TCCTTTCTCCCTTCCTCCCTCCCTCCCTCCTCCCTTCCTTGCTTCCTCCCCTCTCTTGCTCCTTCCTTCCTCCCTCCATCCTTCCCTCCTCCCTTCCTCCTTCCTTCCTTGCTTCCTCCCGTCTCCTTTCTTCCTCCCTCCCTCCTCCCTCCCTCCACCCTCCTCCCTTCCTCCTCCCTGCCTCCTTCCTTCCTTCTTCCACCCTCCCTCCTTGCTTCCTTCCTCCCTCCTTTCTTCCTTCCACCCTCTCTCCCTCCTCCTTCCTCCTTCCTTCCTTGCTTCCTCCCCTCTCTCCTTTCTTCCTCCCTCCCTCCCTCCTTCCTTCCTTGCTTCCTCCCCTCTCTCCTTCCTTCCTTCCTTCCTTCCTTCCTTCCTTCCACACAGTGGTTAGAATACAGTATTGCTGGCTAATTCTACCCACAGCCAGGAGTTCGATCCTGACCGACTCTAAGTTGACTCAGCCTTCCATCCTTCAGAGGTCAGTAAAATGAGGACCTGGATTGTTGGGAACGATATATAGGGTCTCCTGCCTGAGCAGGAGGTTGGACTAGAAGACCTCCAAGGTCCCTTCCAGCTTTATTCTGATTGAGTACAAGATGCTGACATTGTAAACTGCCCAGAGTGTGCTGTAAAAGCAGTATGGGACAGTATATAACTCCCAAGTGCTATCGCTATTACAACAGATAGGATGCTAAGAAAAGTTTCTTGTCGATTGGTTTGATTACATTGCACTGTGTGGTTGCTTCACCCTTTGTGGGTTTGAAGGAGCCTCACCACGTTTTTTCAGGCGAAGCAATCTCCCTTGGGAATCTTGACAGAATTAAAAAAACCCAGTGATTTCTTGCCTAGATAATGGAAGAAACGTACAAGATGGAGTTCATGTACAGCAACGTGGAGCACAGGCAGGTGGTCATCATCCACCATATGAGGCTGCAGGCCAAGGCTCTGCAACTGATCGTGACCGTGCGGACAACGAGAGGGTAAGGAGGCTCTCGGGGACTTGGGGAGGCCTTATCGGTGGAGAGATCAATTAGCGGAGGACAATTAACCAGTGGAACAGCTTGCCACCAGACGCTGTGGGTGCTTCAACACTGGAGGTTTTTACGAAGTGACTGGACTTGTCACTTGTCTGGACTGGTAGAGGATCTCCTGCTTGAGCAGGGGGCTGGACTAGAAGACCTCCAAGGTCCCTTCCAGCTCTATTCCGATTCAGGATAGATTCAGTTGCTGAATACGTAAAATTTAGGATAGTTTGGAAAGCTTTGGATTGACTGATTAGGTCCGTGGTGACGAACCTATGCCACGCGTGCCACAGGTGGCACTCAGAGCCCTCTCTGTGTGGGCATGCGCGCCGTCGCCCCAGTCCTAGGCCTTCAGCTGGGTTTTACAAAACCTTTTCGCTTTAGGCCTCCGCCGCCGTGTGTGGAAAAAAAAAAAAAAGGTTCAATCAATCAACCAATTTCAACTTCTCGTGGGAAAAAAAAGATCTTGCAAAGTTGGAATTGATTGATTGAACTTTTTAGTCCCACCCAGTTTGCCGTTACCACTGCAGCCACGACCACCCAATGGGCCACACCCACCCGGCACCCGACGATACATAAGTGGGTTTTGGGTTGCAGTTTGAGCCCTCGGTCTCTAAAGGTTTGCACCATTTATATTCCCAAGCCAGCTTTTCTATAGAATAATCTGTCCGATTTTCTGCTCCTGCAAGTGACTTGTAACTGGCAAAAAAAAACCCCAGGATGTCTAGAATGGATTTTGTATCTTTGTTACAGGGTGGAACCGCTCGGCATATGTGAGAAATTTTTGCAAGAAGTGGACTGTTTTCAAAGGTGTGTACGATCTGGTGAGATGCTCCTTGGGCGCAAACGAGACCTTATTCTCGTTTTTCTTCTCATCTGTTTCTTGGAGATTATGCGTGACTTAAAGTCCACAAGTCTTAAAGTGGCCAAGTTTGAAGACCCCAGGGGTGGGCAACCTTGGCTCTTTTATGACTCGTGAACACCCTAATTAAGTAAAAGCCACACACAACGGCACCATATAAATACGACACGTAGACTAGCCCAATGTACACATTCTGGAGAGAGAGAGAGAGAGAGAGAGAGAGAGAGAGAGAGAGAGAGAGAGAGAGAGAGAGAGAGAGAGAGAGAGAAATTCCACTTAGGATGGACTCCACCAGAGCTTGGAATAATAAACTTTTGGTCCTGGTTGACCAACTCTGATTGGATCCTGCAACAACAACATCCTGGGCCACACGTATATTTGCCTTCATCGGTCTCTCTTCTCTTACCCCTTTCGCAGGTGTTTCATTTCCGAGCTGCCCCACATGCAAGGCAGCTTTGTGGATAAGCTCCTTGACCTGATGCCCAGGTTGGTCACTTCCAAGCCTTCAGAAGTGGTCAAGATCCTCCGGGTGACCTTGCGACAGAGTAACTTCCTTCACCTTCCATTGCCAGAGAAGGTGAGATTCGTTCGTTCGTTCGTTCGTTCGTTCGTTCGTTCGTTCGTTCATCTATGGAGCTTCTCAGTTTATCCAGATCATGGTTGTCCCAAAGGTGCTTTTTTCAGGAGGCAACTGGACTTTCTTGTTCTTTTTCTTTAAAGACATTTCGCTCCTCATCCCAGAAGCTTTTTCAGGTTCTAGCTGAATGGTGAAGGATGGAAGGATTTATGTTCCTTGCAGACAGCTGGTCATTTGCCTTCTTTTAGAGCAGGGGTGTCAAACTCAATTTCATTGAGGGCCGCATCAGCATTGCGGTTGCCCTCGCGGGGCCGAGTGGGTGTGGCCAGGGTGGGTGCGGCCTACTGGGTGGGCGTGGGTGGAGTGGGTGTGGCCTACTGGGTGGGCATGGCCAGCTCTACATCGTTTGCGTCAAGCGTCAAGGGTGCCTGTGGGGGCCTGGGCAGGAGTGGGACAGATCTGAGGGTCTCTGGCAGGAGGGGATGGGACCGGGACAAGCGCCAAGGCATGCTCCATTTCTTCACAAAGGGGGTGACACCTCCCCAGCATGCACCCAGGGGGCAGGGCCGACGCGGCAGGGGCCGGTTCCTCGCTGTTTCCGGACAGCCTTGTGGAGCTAAGACTGAATGCATTTCAGCATAGATGGCCACCACAAAATTGTACATTGGCTCCCGGCCGGCCTGGGCCAGGGCCAAGACAGAGGGGGCCGTTCCCTCACTGTTTCCAGGATGGCTTCGCGGGCCACATGAAACCACTTCGCGGGCCACATCCAGCCCCCCGGGCCTTGTGTTTGACACGTCTGTTTTAGAGGGTTGTTGAGGCCACCTGGAGGTTTACCTGTGTCCTCAGGGTCACCTGAATGGTGCAAATGTGTGTGGAACCATCTTGGCTGCAGGATGTTTCTGCCTTGGGTCCCTCCACGGTTGAAGACAGGCACACAGGCTGTTGGGGATGAGTCTGTGTTGTCTGCATCTCAAACTGAAAGGCAAATGGTTCCTGTTCAGTCCCCAACAGCCTTTTGGGCTCCATTATGGTCGTAGGTCGAGGACTACCTGTATAGGGTCTTCTGCTTGAGCAGGGGGTTGGACTAGAAGACCTCCAAGGTCCCTTCCAATTCCGTTATTCTGTTGTTGTTCAGTCATTAAATCATGTCCGACTCTTCGTGACTCCATGGGCCATATCACGCCGTGGGGATGGTGCAACCTTCGTAATTGTGAAAAATGGACGTAAATCACCTTGTTCAGTGCCCATTGCAACTTGGAACAGTCACTAAATGAATGGTTGTAAGTTGAGGACTACTTGCACAAGGTCATATCAGGATGGAAAAAGCGAATTGCGAAGAGTTGTTTTGTCACAAGAAATGCCGGCTAATCTACCCCGTTCCTTCCCTCAGATCCACCGAGCAGCCGCCACCATTATTGAGCCCACAGGAGAATCGGACAATCCCCTTCGCTTCACGTCAGGATTAGTGGTCGCAGTGGATGTGGATGCCACTCTGGAACACGTGCAAGATCCTCAAAACACAGTGAAAGTCCAGGTAACTGAATTGAGCCATGTGAAGGCCACCATATTGGGTTAGAACAAGGATTCAGTGTTCCACTATTTTGTCTCCAGTTCTCCGTTGGCCAAGTGCTATTCGGTATCTTGGGGGTTTCTCAATCTCAGGCAGAATGGAATGGAATGGAATGGAATGGAGTGGAGGAGTGGAATGGAATAGAAATATAGAAATATAGAAGAATAGAATAGAATAGAATAGAATAGAATAGAATAGAATAGAATAGAATAGAATAGAATAGAATAGAATAGAATAGAATAGGGATGGGATGGGATGGGATGGGATGGGATAGAATAGAATTGGGAATGGAATAGAATAGAATATGGAATAGAACAGAATAGAATAGAACAACAGAATAAATAGAATACAGTAGAACGGAACAGAATAGAATAGAATTAGAACAACAGAACAGAATAAATAGAATACAACAAAACAGAACAGAACAGAATAGAATAGAAAGAACAGAACAGAACAGAATAAATAGAACAGAACAGAATAGGGATGGGGATGGGAATAGAATGGAATGGAACAAAATAACTTTATTGTCACTTTAAATGTACATTAATCGGCATACATTAAAATGAAATTTCGTTGCATACAGCTCTCAAAGGGTCAGCAACTCCAATATACACTACATAAATATGACCAAATTGTTTTTGCATATACTCACATACCCACATTACATTCTATGGCACAGCGAAAGAACACAGTCTAGTTTGAATATGTTACATGTACGTGGCGAGAAAAACGAATCTCGTGAGTTTAGCAGACGGCTGGCCTAGGGAACAAAGCTGTTACAGAATCTGGTAATCCTGCTGGAAATACTTCGAAACCTCCTCTCAGTGGGGATCAACAGAAACAGAGCGTAAAGTGGGTGTGTGGGGTCTCTTAACACTCTAACACACTTGAAGGTGCGTGGACTTCAATTCCCAGGATTCCCCAGCCTGCAAGGACTACCTATCCTGAGATTCCATGGACTGTTTTTTTTTCCTTTCTTCTTTTAAGGAGAGGGTGCTCTATAAATGCGGGGTCACAATAGCAAGACCGTCTTCCTGATGGAGCCCCCCAAAATGTCAGTGCGATGTGGGACAAGTAGAAGTCGCTCCATTGATGGCTCCAGGGTTGAGAAGAGACAATCCAATCACTTCGGGTCTCTCTTTTCTTCTAGATCCTGTATCCTGACGGTCAGTCCCAGGTGATCCATCCGAAACCGGCAGATTTTAGAAATCCTGGTCCAGGAAGGCACCGATTAATTACTCAGGTTTACCTTTCGCACACTGCGTGGACAGGTAGGGGGAAACGTGGCTTCAGTGCATGTTTTGCAGGGCTGGGAAATTCCGTGTTAATGTAGACCCAAAGCTGCTTTTTCTGGAAGCAAGTGGACTTTCTTGTTTTTCTTCTGAAGTTATTTCGCTTCTCTTCCAAGAAGCTTCTTCAGCTCTGACCGGATGGTGGAGAAGGGAAAGATTTATACTCCTTGCAGACAGCTGGTCATTTGCCTTCTTTTAGAGAATCGTCATTGAGGCCACTTGGAGGTTTATCTTTGTCCTCAGGGTCACCTGAGTGGTGCAAACGGGTGTGGAGCCTCTTTGGAACTGCTGAAAGGACTGTTGTGGAGTTGTGCTTTCTGCAGGATGTTTCAGCCGTTCCAAGAAGGCTCCACACCCATTTGCATCCCTCAGGTGACCCTGAGGACAAAGACAAACCTCCAAGTGGCCTCAACGACTCTCTAAAAGGAGGCAAATGACCAGCTGTCTGCAAGGACTTTACAGGTAATCCTCAGTTTAGGACTGTGAGTCTGCCTTAAGTCGTTGATGGTTGAAAAAAAGTCACCAAGTGTTTGGATCCGTTTTTATGATCTTTTTCCCCCACAGGAGTTATTAAGTGAACTCCACCGTGGCAAAGCAACCAGCACAGTGGCCAAATAAACGTTGCCGTCGTAAAACGAAGCCATTGCTTGCCATGGGCCATTTTTTGCTGAAAACCGAAAAGTGTGTGCTGGTTTTCAGCAAAAAATGTCATAAAACATAAGTCACATTACCGTGGGACGTTGCAAACAACCATTGTGGGCATGAAGCTGGCTGGTGCAAAGAATAGAAATGTGGGAGTTTTGATGTCCTTTGCTGTGTACAGGTAGTCCTTGAGTTACGACCACAATTGAACCCAGAAACTTCAGTTACTAAACAAGACAATTAAGGGAATTCTGCCTCCTTTTACAACCTTTCTTGACAACAGTTGTTCAATGAATCGCTGCAGCCGTTAACATTAGTAACACGGTCGTTAAGCGAACCCGGCTCCCCCCGTTGGCTTTGCTTGTCGGAAGGTGGCAAAAAGGGGATCACGTGACACCCCCCCCCAGGGACTTTGCGACCCGTCATAAAGATATGCCAGTTGCCAAACCTCCGAATTTTGATCACGTGACCCCCGGGGATGGTGCAATGTGAAAAATGTGTCATCAATGTTCATAAATCACTTTGTACAAGTGCTGTAACTTCAGACAGTCACTAAATGAATGTGTCCTGGTTCCGACAGATGAAACTCTTCAAAAGAACTTTGAGGCATTGTTTACCTTAAACAATCTTTTATTCGAGTAGCATAATATCGACACTGCATAATCGAAGCCAAAAACTGGATTCCCCTCCCCTGGGCACATAGTATCAAAGCATAATTCCCTCCTCCAATTAACAGTCCTAAATCACATTCCCCAATTAGCTTGAAGCGCAGGCTTCCTCTCCAGTTCTCCAGCTGGCCAATTCTTTTATCAGTTTTGGGCTCAATAACCTTGATTCTCATGCTAGGTTTAGTGTTGTTATGTCTAGCTGGACTCTCGTTCACATCCCTCCCTCCTCCCAGCATCATCTAACTCAGTGATGGCGAACCTTTTAGAGACCGAGTGCCCCAAAACTGGCCTCGCCCCCACTCCACCCCCCCTGCCCCGCCACCACTCTGCCCCCCGTCCCCCACCCCGCCTGCCCACAGGACCACTCACCGCCTCCAGGGCCCGCCGCAGATCGCCCAGGCAGCCCAGCAGCGCTATGGCGGCCATACCCTCTGCCCGCGCCCTGCAGCATCAACTGCATGATGGGGTGTGAGGGCAGAGTCTTGTCTACGCTGCCTGGCTGCCATGTCCTTGGCTGCGCTGCTCCGCGTGGGCCACGCTCGGGGGCGACTCTCCTTCGGGGGGGCTGTTGGAGAGGAGGGGGACGCGGGGGGAGGCGAGGCTGGGACAACGGCACGTGTGCCCACAGAGAGGGCTCCGAGTGCCGCCTCTGGCACCCGTGCCATAAGTTCGCCACCACTGATCTAACTCTAAAAGTGAAAGGGGAAAAGCTGGCTACATTTCCATCTGTTGTCAATGCAGAACATCCGACGTTAGCAGCGTTGACAGAATGGTTGTAACGCTGAGGACTACCTGCATGTTAGATGCTTTTGGAAACCTGGCAGATATGAGACCTTTTCCTTTTCTCTTCCCCCACCCCCCCTTTTTCCCCCCCTTTGCTCCAGAACCTTGTCAAGTTGAACTCCAACTTCTCCTGGCCTACAGTTCGGACAGAACCAAGGCCTCCGTGGACCTCTCGCGCTCCACCTGGGGAGACGGCCCGGATCTTCTCCCCGCATCAGAGGGCAGCATCGAAGGCACTCTCCTGTTCGGCAAACCAGTCAAAGTTTATATTATGCCCAAGCCTGGCAGGCGGTGAAAGCTGTAGTTTGCAAAATCATTTTCCTTTTTTTTTCTTCCCCCGAGGGAAAAATCCGTTTTGGAAGTCGACGGGACTTCCGTAAAGACTATCGAAGTGGACCTATGGGGGGAGACGGTACCCGCTGGCCTCCGTTTGTAAAAACTCTGCTCTCTTCTCTGCTTGCGGAAGTGCCTGGGACTGGGAAGTGGTAAAAGAAGTTGCTACTCAAAGAGTATATAGGCTACCGTCGTTTATTCCGTCACCCGGCAACCTCCTAAAAATGCAGAATGGTTTGGTCCAGCTTGCCCAGCCAAGAGTTCTGCAGTTGAGCGTTTCCAACGCATCTGGAGGGGTGATAGGTTGGGAAAAAATCTGATCTCGGTCCCTCTGCTTCGGCCTTTCCTTAGACTTTTAGGAGGCTGGGCAGTGTTTCTTTTAGCAACTTTGTACGGGTACTTTCTGATTTGCAAGATTTTGTTAATGCGTAGAAGAATAGAATAGAGTTAGAATAGAGTTAGAATAGGGATAGGATAGAATAGAATAGAATGACAGAACAGGAAAGAATAGAATAGAAATAGAATAGAATAGAATAACAAAACAATAGAACAGAACAGGAAAGAATAGAATAGAATGGAATAGAATAGAATGGAATAACAGAATAGGAAAGAATAGAATAGAAATAGAACAGAACAGAACAGGAAAGAATAGAATAGAATAGAACAGAACAGGAAAGAATAGACTAGATTAGAGTAGACTAGACTAGACTAGGAGTTGGAAGGGACCTTGGAGGCCATCTAGTCCAACCCCCTGCTCAGGCAGGAAACCCTATACCATTTCGGACAAATGGTTGTGCAGTCTCCTCTTAAAAACGTCCAGTGATGGAGCATTCACAATTTCTGGAGGCAGGTTGTTTCTTTATGTAATTTTAAAATAATGTAGAATTAGCTCGTCTGGCTGTGTTTCCCCCCCCCCCCATCTGGTTTACCTGGCAAGGCTGTCACCTTCCCTCTAGTTTTCCTTGATGCACTTGAACACAAGCTGATAAAATTGGCTGGGGCCTTTATTTTTTTTTGGCAAATGGTTTTATTCCTGGCTGGAAAGTGTTCAAAAGTTGGCACAGTACACACACAGAGAAAATGTTCCTTTTAATTTCCCCGAAGGAACCAGGTGGAAGACGGAGAGAGGGGTTTTGTGTCTGCCCTCTAACACATGGGTCTCCAAGCTTGGCAACTTTTAAGACTTGTGGACTTCAACTCCCAGAATTCCTCAGCCAGCAAAGCTGGCTGAGGAATTCTGGGAGTTGAAGTCCACAAGCCTTAAAAGTTGCCAAGGTTGAGGACCCCTGCTCTAACAGGTAGAATGGAAGACTCCGCCCACTCTGACTCCCTGGGAAGCCAAAATATTATATTCTTTCACAGCCTGCTCCGTTTGCAAGACCATCACATCAATCCCGTGCTTCCTCAGATACTCCACTGTGGCTGGCGGGACCTGGAGGGGGAAAAAAAGCAATGAAAATCTGTGGCATCGGTGGAGCAATTTTCTTTATTAAAATAGCATTAACTCACTTTTACCTCTATATCAGAACCTCAACCACGTTAACCATTGATTAAAAAGGAAGAGTGCCGGTGCAACAGGGTGTAAGGACATAAAAATAACCCTACGGCAGTGATGGCGAACCTTTTAGAGACCGAGTGCCCAAACTGCAACCCAAAATCCACTTATGTATTGTCGGGTGCCGGGTGGGCGTGGCCCATTGGGTGGGCGTGGCTGCAGTGGTAACGGCAGACTGGGTGGGACTAAAAAGTTCAATCAATCAATTCCAACTTTGCGAGATTTTTTTTTCCCTGTGAGAAGTTGAAATTGATTAATTGAACCTTTTTTTTTTTTTGCACACGGCAGCGGAGGCCTAAAGCGAAAAGGTTTTATAAAACCCAGCTGAAGGCCTAGGACTGGGGCGACGGTGCGCGTGCCCACAGAGAGGGCTCTGAGTGCCGCCTGTGGCACGTGTGCCATAGGTTCGCCATCACTGCCCTACGGGATCAAGTAAAGCAGGGGTCTTCAAACTTGGCCCTTTTATGACTTGTGGACTTCAACTCCCAGAATTCCTCAGCCAGCATGGGGAAACTATGGCCCCCTTCATTACTTGGGGACTTCAACTCCCAGAATTCCTCAGCCAGGCACGTTGGCTGAGGAATTCTGGAAGCCCACAAGTCATGAAGGGGCCATAGTTCCCCCATGCTGGCTGAGGAATTCTGGGAGTTGAAGTCTGCAAGTCACGAAGGGGCCATAGTTTCCCCCATGCTGGCTCTCGGAATTCATCTCACCTGAGAAAACCTACCTGCAAGGCCTCGCTCATGCCCCGACCGATGACTAATGTTTTCACACCCTTTTCAAGAACTTCTTTCACATCTGCAGGCTGAACTCCAGGGATGTGCTGGGTAGAGGGGAAAAAAAAGAAACGTTAAGGAGAGATGGTTTTGCCATGGCACCAAATTAATATGGGAAGGTCCTCGACCAGTGGTGGGATTCAGCCGATATGGCAGAACCGGTAGCTAAATTTTGCTGCATTCGGGAAAACTGGCTGGCTTCCAGAAATTCAGTCTAGGCCTTCCGGAAGTGCATGGATGCCACTTCCGGAAGGCCATTCTAGGCCTCAAGAGGCCTGGAGGAGGCCTCCCAGGCCTAGAACGGCCCACCGGAAGTGTGTGGATGCCACTTCTGGAAGTCCGTTCTAGGCCTCGGAGACCCAGGCCTGCATCGAATAAGAGAACCGGTTGTTCAGGATAGGAATGAAGGTAGAAAGGGAGGGAGGGAAGGTAGGAAGGGAGGGAGCAAGGGAAGGAAGGAAGGAAGAAACGGAAGGGAGGAAGGGTGGGAAGGAAAGGAAGGAGGGGAGGGAGGGAAGGAAGGATAGGAATGAAGGTAGAAAGGGAGGGAGGAAAGGAAGGAACGGAAGGAAGAGGGAGAGGGAGGGAAGGAAGGGAAGGAGGGAGGGAAGGTAGGAAGGGAGGGAAGCATAGCGCCACAGTGGTTAGAATGCAGTACTGCAGATTAACTCTGCCGACTGCCAGCAGTTCGATCCTGACCGGCTGAAGGTTGACTCAGCCTTCCCTTCTTCTGAGGTCATTAAAATGAGGACCCAGATTGTTGGGGGCACACGCACGCGCGCGCGCGCACACACACACACACACACCAGTCAGCTTTTTCTACTTATCCCTATTCCCCAACCCTTTTGTAGAGTCTGATTCCACGAAGCAGAAGAACCTCAGTGTTTTTCTGGCCTGGCTTCCCGCTGATCGAATTAACCTCTTCTGGTAAATGACAGCTTTGTTGAGGCAGATCTGACTTTTTTTTTTTTAAAGCCTGTTTGCTTGTTTCCCTTCTGCCTTCTCATTGTAATTTGTATGCAAATTTGTATCATAAACTACTGCAGCCTTCCGGCTCTGTACACAGCGTGCAGCTGCTCCCAGTAGGCCTGGGGGTGTGCGCGCGTGTATGTCTATTTTTAACAAGCTTTTATTTATTAATTTCCATTTTAATCAACATTTGAAATCAGCCCTCTCCCTCACAGAGGGACTCTGGGACGTGTACCAATAAAAATAACGTAAAAATAGTTATTTTTAATTTTTCCCCCCCCTCTAAATGAAATTTACAAAGGCAAGGGTGAATTGAAAACCAATTATTAAAAAAAAAAGTTCGTTCAAATCATCCCACAGCCTAAAGCAGTGGTTCTCAACCTTTTTAATGCCGCGACCCCAACCGGTCGTAAGTCGAGGACTAAACCGGTCGTAAGTCGAGGACTAAACCGGTCGTAAGTCGAGGACTACCCAACCGGTCGTAAGTCAAGGACTTTCCCTGCCTGAGAGCGCCACGCATGCGTGGTTCCGCCCCCTGCACCGGCCGAGGCGTAGCTGGCAAGCAGGAGAGACGGAGCAGGCCGACCACCAGCTGGCCCAGCCCAAGGGAGGTAAGGCACCCGCCGGAAAAGGGGAAAAAAAATGGCGGACAAAAAAATGGCAGACAGCCTTGCTTGGCGAACCCCATGAAATGGTCGATAGACCCCAAATGGGGTCCCGACCCACAGGTTGAGAACCACTGGCCTAAAGGAACCAGTCCAGTCTTCTGAGGAAGGAAGTGGCAGGAAGGGGTGCATGGAAGGTCAAAAAATTTTTAAGATGCGATTAGACTTCCATTCCGTTGTTTTTTTTAATCCAAAAATCACTGTGCAGAGATTTATTTTTTTCTAAGTGGGGCGGGCGGGAAATGACAATTGACGAAGAAAGAATCGGTGTCTGAACAAGGCGCGAGGAAAACATTTTTCTCCCACCTCTAAAAACTGTAGCCTCCTTTTAACAGTGACTCATTACAATTCTGTGGGGGGGAAAAAGGAAAAAATGGGATTTTAATGTATAGGTAGGTAGTCCTTACATGATCCAGGACACTGCCACCGTCATAAGATAAGATAAGATAACCTTTATTGTCATTTTTTTACTGTGGGCACAACGGCACACATCAAAAATGAAATTTAGTTGCCTGCTCTCAAAGTAAAACATACACGACACACACCTAAACATATTATACTATACATACCTAAACACATACCAGCTGCCACGCATCTGAAGTCTGATCACATGACCATAGGGAGGCTACTACAGTCATTAAGTGTGAAAAACAGTGGTAAGTCGCTTTTTTTGGTGGTGGTGGTGTAACTTCAGTCACTAAATCAGTGTTTCTCAACCTTGACAATTTTAAGGCATGTGGACTTCAACTCCCAGAATTCCACAGCCAGCATTGCTGGCTGTGGAATTCTGGGAGTTGAAGTCCACATGCCTTAAAATTGTCAAGGTTGAGAAACACTGCACTAAATGAACTGTTGTAAGCAAGGCAAGCACTGCCTGTATACATGGCCATCTATCACTCAGTTTAAATGTCCCAGTTGTCCCGGATAATGGGTTTGTGTGTCTTTACCCCAAAGAAAAAAAAAACAATTTTTATTCAATTTGGGGTAATTTATCCAGGTTTGGGAAGAAGGGGGAAATCCATTGTTCTTTTACTATTCTGCCACACGTAGAGAAGGGTGCTAGGTTCCACTTGAGATAGACAGAGAACTCGGTGAATAAGTCAAAACAAAGATTGCTTTTATTCCAGGTATCCTCAAAACATTAACTCACGGTTATGTAGAAGTTCTTCCAGAATGTAGGTAGCAATATGGACTCATTTCACAGGTAAAAGAACAATGGATTTCTCCCTTCTGTGTGTAAACCTTACATATTGCTAGAGATCTCAGCCCAGCCACCACATGGCTAGGACTCATGCAGGCAAGTATTAAAAACATGGCAGTAACAGGATGTCCTGCAATAACTTTCTAACTCCTCCCACTGTCTAGATCAGTGTTTCTCAACCTTGACAATTTTAAGGCATGTGGACTTCAACTCCCAGAATTCCACATCCAGCATTGCTGGCTGTGGAATTCTGGGAGTTGAAGTCCACATGCCTTAAAATTGTCAAGGTTGAGAAACACTGGTCTAGATCAGGGATAGGCAACCTTGGCTCTTCTATAACTCGTGGACTTCAATTCCCAGAATTCCTGAGCCAGCATAGGGGATTAATTGTTCCAACTGTGAGGAAATTTCTCCTTAGTTCTAGGTTGCTTCTCTTCTCGGTTAGTTTCCATCCGTTGCTTCTTGTCCTGCCTTCAGGGGCTTTGGAGAATAGCTTGACTCCCTCTTCTTTGGGGCAGTCCTTGAGATATTGGAACACTGCTATCATGTCTCCCCTATTTCTTCTTTTCTTTAGACTAGCCCTGGGGTAGGCAATCTTGGCTTTTTTATGATTCCTGGACTTCAACTCCCAGAATTCCTGAGCCAGCGTGGCTCAGCTTGGAAACCTCTCCCTTTCCCCTCAGCATGGCTGGCTCAGGAATTCTGGGAGTTGAAGTCCACGAGTCATAAAAGAGCCAAGGTGGCCTACCCCTGGTCTAGATGAACTATAGGATTAACTAACAGCTAAAACTACATTACCCATAAGCCACCTCTTAAGGAAACAGCATTTAACCCTCTAAATGTTAACTGCTCTAACATACAGTTCTTAAGCTAACTGACTGGTCCAGCACAGGAAGCATGTGCAGGAATCAGATAAAATGGAGGCCACATTTTTTTCTAGCTCTGATGCTCTGAGGGAATTCCCAACTCTCACTCCTTTTGGCTGGACAAAACTGGGATTCTTTCCGGGGCATAAAACTGCTTGATGATAACAAAGGAGACCCTAAAGGAATTCTCCCAGGATGGGCCAAGATACCTACATCCGTGCCTGTTTCTCTCCAATCCCATGTCCGGCTGCCTCCAGGCCACACTTTACAGTCTTTATAGGTGGTGGAGCAGCCTCTCACGGTCATCCGTCCCCATGAGAGGGAGGCAATTTCGGGGGAAGACATAGCCGGGTGGATGTCTGAAAGGGAAAGAGAAGAACAAGAGTTAAAAGGAGGAGAAGTGGCCTCGCGGTAAGGCAAGGCTGGGCAACTATGGCAACTTTAGGACCTGTGGACTTCAACTCCCAGAATTCCTGAGCCAGCATAGCTGGGAGTTGAAGTCCACAGGTCCTAAAGTTGCCTTAATTGCTGACTCCTAAAATAAGCCATCAAAGAGAGGCTTTTTAAGTTCAGAGGGACAGAATCAAAATCACGGGAAGTGTTAATACCACTTTACAAGGCCTTGGTAAGGCCACGCTTGGAATCCGGCATCCAGTTTTGGTCCCCACGATGTAAAAAAGATGTTGAGAGTCTAGAAAGAGTACAGAGAAGAGCAACAAAGATGATTAGAGGTCTGGAGGCTAAAACATAGAAGGAACGGTTGCTGGAATTGGGTATGTCTAGTTTAACGAGGGGGGACAGGATAGCAGTGTTCCAATATCTCAGGGGCTGCCCCAAAGAAGAGGGAGTCAAGCTATTCTCCAAAGCGCCTGAAGGCAGGACAAGAAGCGATGGATGGAAACTAATCAAGGAGAGAAGCAACCTGGAACTAAGGAGAAACTTCCTGACAGAACAATTAACCAGTGGAACAACCTGCCTCCAGAAGCTGTGAATTTTAACTAATTTGACATCTTATCAGAAAAGATTGCAGCTTAATCGGATTTGCAAATAGTTTAAAACTTGCAGCCCTGAAGTTAGTAGTTTTAAAATTAGCACCGCAAACTTCACGTAGGCGTCAAGAAGGGCACTGGGCCAGTAAATGCACAGCTTCCTCCAGTGGCCCCGACTCTACCCTGAATAAAGGGATTACAAGGTCATAAAAAGGGAGTTTTATAGATAGACAGACAGATAGAGAGGATAGATAGATAAGGAAGATAGATCAGGGGCCTGGAGGCTAAAACATGAAGAACAGTTGCAGGAATTGGGTATGTCTAGTATAGTGAAAAGAAGGTCTAGGGGTGATATGGTAGCAGTCTTCCAATATTTGAGGGGCTGCCACAAAGAATTGGGGATCAACCTGTTCTCCAAAGCTCCTGAAGGCAGGACAAGAAGCAATTAATGGAAACTAATCAAGGAGAGAAGCAACCTGGAACTAAGGAGAAATTTCCTGACAGTTGGAACAATTAATCTGTGGAACCATTTGCCTCCAGAAGTTGTGACTGTTCCAACACTGGAAGTTTTTAAGAAGAGACTGGAGAGCCATTCATCTGAAATGGTATAGGATTTCCTGCCTGAGCAGGGGGTTGGACTAGATGACCTCCAAGGTCCCTTCCAACTCTGTCCTATACGATCTCATCCCATCCCATCCTATTGTTTCATTCTATTCTGTTCTATTCTATTATATATTCTATTCTATTACCATATTTTACAACCTGCCTGTTTTAGTGTTATTTTATTTATTTGTCAAATTTCTACACTGGCCATTTCAGCTGAAGGGACTCTAGGCGGTTTGTACAGGCTGTCCTCGACTTACAACAGTTCGTTTAATGACTGTTTAAAGTTACAACGGCACTGAGAAAAGTGACTTGTGACTGTTTTTCACGACTGTTGCAGCGTCCCCCAGGGTCATGTGATCAAAATTCAGACACTTGGCAACTGACTCATATTTATGACGGTCGCAGCGTCCCCGGGATCACGTGATCCCCTTTTGTGACCTTCTGACCAGCAAAGTCAATGGGGGAGAGCCAGACTCACTTAACCACCATCTTACTAATTTAGCAAGTGCAGCGATTCGCTTAACAACGGTGGTCGTAAAACGGGGCAAATTTACTTAACGACCGTCTCGCTTACCAACAGAAATTTGGGGGCTCGATTGTGGCCGTAAGTCGAGGACTGTTTTGTACTCCAAAGGCAGCTGACAAGCCCCCCCACCCCAAGAAGGCGCCCCTCCCCAGATCCGCCAGACTACAGTTCCCATCATCCACAGCGTGGGCGCGGCGAATAACGGGGTTTGTAGTCCGCTCACCTGTCCAGGCCACGGACCTGTCGCTCCCCCGTCCGGGAGGAAACGCCCCCTCACGCCCCTCATTGGCCAAAGGCGATGTGACAAACACGGGCCGCGCCCACTAACAAACCTCTCCACAACATCGGGCCTCCCCGTTTTTTCACTCACACCCCCCCCCCGGGGCGCGCGCGCGCCACTTACGGCCAGGCCCCCTTTTTTGTGGGTCGGGCGGAGTCTCGGCGGCCGCCTCCCTCGAGCCTTCTGTTATGATTGGGCCCCTTTCTCCGTCGCCGCCGGCGAGATTGGCTCAGGCGGCGTTCTCTCCCCGCCCCTTTCCCCTTCTGCCCCCCCCGCTCCCCTCCCTTCCCCTCGCCTCCTCCCCAACGCAAGCGTCGTTTTGGTTCCTGTGTCAATCAGCCCGAAGGGAATAACCAACGAGAGAGCGGGGCCAGCTCTGCGGGCCGCTCTTTCCCAGCGCTCCCGCCCTTCCGCGGCGCCTCTCCTCGCCTCCTCTCGCGGGGCCTGACGGGAGAATGCCGCCGGGAGGAGGGGTGGGCAGGCCTCTTCCCGTCACAGCGCCCCCTGCCTTCCTCCTCCGCGCGCCCGCCGGACCCGCCTCTCCCCCCCCCTCCTCCTCCTCCTCCTCCTCCATCCATCCTCTCAGGTTCCAAGATGGCGGCTGCGACGGCGGCGGCGGCGGCGGCTCCCCCCTCCCCGCCTTTCCCCGCCGCCCCGCCGTCGTCGGAGGGCTCGCCCTGCCCGGCCTCGTGGCCCAACTTCGCCGTCGTCTGCTCCTTCCTGGAGAGGTACGGCGCCCTCCTCGACCTGCCCGAGCTGCCCTTCCCGGAGCTGGAGCGCGTCTTGCAGCCGCCGCAGGAGCCCGGCGAGCAGGGTAAGCCCAGCCCAGCCCGGCCGCCTCCCTCAGCCGCGGGCCCGAGCGGCTCCTGGGAGCACGACCGGGCCTTCGAAGCCTCGCCGGGCCCGCTTCGCTTTGCTTCGGGCCGCCGCCGCCGCCGCTTCTCGTGGCCTGGCCCGGGCCTGCCTCTCGCGTTGCCGGGGCGAGCCGCCTCCTTTCTCTCGGCCTCGCGGGGCGGTCGGGCCCTTTTGTCCTGCTTCGCCTCGCAGCCTTGCTTGGATCGGGCCGCCTCGGCCGGGCTTCCCGCGGGCGCTGCGTTCGCACGAGACGCCGACCCGGGTCGGCCCCTCAGGGAGTCCCGGGCTCCAAGCAGCAGCCAGACGGTGGGGGGGTCCCTCCTGCTGCCCCCCTGCCCCGGCCGCCTTCAGATAAATAGGACTGATCTGCTGGTGGGTGGGTGGAGAGAAGGGGATGATGGGCACGTTGTGGAACATGGGCACAAGATTCCTCTTTCCTCTGACCAGCCAGTGCTCCTTGCTTTGGGGAACCCGATCTTCCTGGTACTCTGGCATCTCTCTGCTGTATTCTTATAAGTGTTATTGTTATTGTATTACATTTTTATCCTGCCTTTTATAGGTATAAATGTGATTGGGTGTGTATACATGTATACTTATGCATTTAACATGTGTATACATATGTATACGTATACATGTATATATGTATGTATATGTATATGTATCTACATGTGTATGTGTATATTTGTATACATGTACATATGTTTGCATACGTATAGTATATGTGTGTATGTTGTGTAGATAGAGAGATAGATAGATGATGATAGATAGAGAGATAGATAGAGAGATAGATAGATAGATAGATAGAGATGGATGATAAGGGGAGAGAGCTATGTTAAAGAAAGTTTTAGGTATAAATGTGTGTATGTGTTTGTGTGTGTATACGTGTATACATATGTATTTACATGTATATACACATGTATACATATACATGTATATATGTATGTGTGTATATTTGTATACATGTACATATGTATGTATACGTATAGTATATGTGTGTATGTTGTGTAGATAGATGATAGTTGATAGATAGAGAGAGAGAGAGACAGATTAATAATATAATAATACAGCAGAGAGATGCCAGAGTACCAGGAAGATTCCCCAAAGCAGAAGAAAGAGGAGTACCCATGTTCCACTGCATTCCCATTATCCTCTCCCCTGTGCTGATGGATGGATGGATACACACACACATACATGTATATGTACAACTCAGGGCAATGAATGCAGGGAGTCCTCAACCTATGACCACAATTGAGCCCAACATTTATATTGCCGAGTGAAACATTTGTTCAGTGAGTTTTACCCCATTTTGCAACCTTTGTTGCCACAGTTGTTAAGTGAATTGTTGCAGTTGTTAAGTTAGTAACAGGGCTGTTAAATGAACCGGGCTTCCCCGTTGATTTTGCTTGTCAGAAGGTTGAATGGCCCCAGGACGCTGCAACCATCATAAATATGAGTTGGTTGCCAAGCGCCTGAATTTTGATCACATGACCATGGGGAGGCTGCAATGATCTTGTGAAAAACGGTCATAAGTCACTTTTTTCAGCACTGTTGTAACTTCAATCGGTCACTAAAGGAAGTCTTGTAAGTCGAGGACTTCCTGCATGTATGTGTATAGATAGACAGACACCCACACACATGTATATAATGATGATGATGATGATGATGATGATGATGATGATGGAAGGGACCTTGGAGGTCATCTAGTCCAACCCCCTGCTCAGGTAGGAAACCCTATACCATTTCAGACAAATGGCTGTCCAGTCTCTTCTTAAAAACTTCCAGTGTTGGAGCATTCACAGCTTCTGGAGGCAAGGAGTTCCACTGGTTAATTGTTCTCAATGCCAGGAAATTTCTCCTTATTTCCAGGTCGCTTCTCTCTTTGGTTAGTTTCCATCCGTTGCTTCTTGTGCTGCCTTCAGGCGCTTTGGAGAATAGCTTGACTCCCTCTTCTTTGGGGCAGCCCCTGAGATACTGGAACACTGCTATGTGTTCATAGCTCAGGGCAATGAATACACCTAACTGCCCTGCCTATTTTCCCCACACTAACAACCCTGTGAAGTGGGTTGGACGGAGGGAGAAGGGGTGGTCCAAAGTCACCCAGTCAACTTTCATGGCCAAAAGAGACGTAAAACTCAAAGAGTCCTGGTTTCTAGGCCAGCACTTTAACCCAGTGGAGGAAAGATTGGAACTCCTTGAAAAGATTGGGACTTTTTTTAATCTGTCAAAGCCAGGATGTCTAAAGGACGGATTAATCCTCATCCGTGCCCTGGCTATTCTTCCTTTTGTGCTGAGTTCTCTTTGGAGGAGGGGTCTTCAAACTGGGCCCTTTTATGACTCGTGGACTTCGACTCCCAGAATTCCTCAGCCAGCGTGCCTGGCTGAGGAATTCTGGGAGTCGAAGCCCACGAGTCACAAAAGGGCCCAGTTTGAAGACCCCTGCTTTGGAGGGATGGTTTGCAAGGTACTGTCTGAGAAATCAAGTGGGTGCACCCAAAGGGTTAGTCAATGCTCCTGTTGTTTATGTGTGACATTTTCATAAAAAGCAGGAAGAGATTCGACTCCGTGATTGTGACTGCCCTCTTGACCTTTTTTGACGGCACCCCACAGACACCTCTGACTTGCAGCTCTCTCTCCTCCCAACCTTCCTTAATTGGCTTTTATCACATGGATCAATTTCTGACAACTTTCAGAGGTTGTAGGTGCCCCATCAAGGGAGGTTTTTTTAAAAAAAGATTGGACAGCCACTTGTCTGAAATAGTATAGAGCAGGGGTCTTCAAACGTGGCCCTTTTATGACTTGTGGACTTCAACTCCCAGAATTCCTCAGCCAGGCGTGCCTGGCTGAGGAATTCTGGGAGTTGAAGTCCACAAGTCATAAAAGGGCCACGTTTGAAGACCCCTGGTATAGAGTCTTCTGCTTGAGCAGGGGGTTGGACTAGAAGACCTCCATGTTCCCTTCCAGCTCTGTTACTCTATGTTTAATGTTTCTCAACCTCAGTACTTTTAAGAAATGTGGACTTCAACACCCAGGGTCTCCCAGCCAGTACACTGGCCTGGGGGATTCTGGGAGTTGAAGTCCACACTTCTTAAAGCTGCCGAGGTTAAGAATCCCCGACCTATGCTCTCCAGACTTGGCTACCTTCTTTCTTCTCCTCCGGATTCTCTCTGTTGGCTTTTGAGTGTCGTCATTTTTTTCTTTCCCCCAGTGGGAAGTTTCTTTGTGTGTACTTTTTGTGTGCCTCGCAGAAGAAAAGAGGCATCGTGAATTTCAGTCGCTCCTTGTCTAATTCCAATTTTGGACTACTTTTATCTCTGTTTGTCCTGTTCTGGCAAATCTATAGATAATGACATATTGTTTTACATGCTTCATGAGCTTTTCCATTCACTGCATTCCTCTACTAAGGATTGGTTAAAAAAAAAAGGATGGGGACTAAAGAGTTTTTGGTGGAATGGTTGGTTGATCGATTGATGGATTTATATATTAAATTTATATAATAATAATAATAATAATAATAAATAATAATAATAATAATAATAATAATAATAATAATAATAATAATAATAATAATAATAATAATAATAATAAAGTTGGAAGGGACCTTGAAGGTCATCTAGTCCAACCCCTTGCTCAAGCAGGAAACCCTATACCATTTCGGACAAATGGCTGTCCAGTCTCTTCTTAAAAACTTCCAGTGTTGGAGCATTCACCGCTTCTGGAGGCAGGTAGTTCCACTGGTTAATTGTTCTCACTGTCAGGAAGTTTCTCCTTAATTCCAGGTTCTTTCTCTCCTTGATTAGTTTCATGTTATCATATTAGTTTCATATTAGTTTATGTTATCAGTCGGACTCTGTGCGGTTTCCCTGTTGTTTCTTAAAGTTGCTTGAAACTGGACATCGCCTAGCACAGAACTGGGTGTTTTATGGCCCCCAGGCTACATCCTTGTCTGACTCACGTGAGATCAGTCGGAAATTAGAAATCAAATATAAATAAGGGCACTCAGCCGTGCACACAATACAACTGCATTGCTTTTATTTTGTAGGCGACTGCCTGCACACCTTCACAACCCTATTGGTTCGGCTGACCACAACAGTCCCGGTTTCTCGTGTGGCCCCTTGAGAACATAAATTGCTCATCGTTGGGTCTAGCAGCATTCACGGCTCCACTTTTTTGGCAGGCCACCAACAATTGTGCGGTATTTCATCAGGGGTTATGGTCAAATCTGACCCAGTGGTGAAAGTGTTGGACAAAACACTTCTCCATTCTCCCCTGCAAAAGCTTTTTGGGTGACCGGACCACCATTTTGCTCTGAACCCAAAGTATGTTATTGAGAGAAATGGGAGATTGGAGCAGCATTAGTGCACAGTGGCTTGAACTATACACTGAACAAGCGGCTGGATAAAACTCCAGCGGGTAAACAAACAAAAAACCCAGTGAGTAAACAAACAAACAATAAAACACATAGGATGATCACGAAGGCATCTCATCTGTTCTTAAACAAGAGACCGTATTTTGGGAGACGGATTGATTATAACTTAATCCTTCTGGTTGATGTACATAGATAGATTGAGGGATATTTGTAAATTTGAAAGGCAGTGGAATAGAATAGAACAGAATAGAACAGAATAGAACAGAATTACAGAACAGAAAATAGAATAGAATAGAATTACAGAACAGAAAATATAATAGAATAGAATAGAATGTGGAATGGAATGGAATGGAATAGAATAGAATAGAATAGAGCTGGAAGGGACCTTGGAGGTCTTCTAGTCCAGCCCCCTGCTCAAGCAGAAGGACCTATAACATCTCAGGGGATTATGCAGTCCCTTTTTAAAAACTTCCAGCAATGGAGATTTTTGTAAAAGAGAAACATTACACAATAATCCACTCACTGCCTTAAAACTTCTCTTTGGTTCACAGGCTGTATGTATATTTATGTATGTATGTATGCATGTGTGTATATTATGTATGTATGTATGTATGTGTTATGGTATATGCCATCCATCTCCTGATAGGGCAGATCTTTTAACTGCACGAATAGTTGTGGTTGTGTTTGTGGTTGAACAGTTCTCTCTCTTTACTGCTTATTTCCTAACGTATTCAAAGGATTTATTTTGAGGTTGCTAAAGGCGCTGTGGATAGGCAGGAGAAAATATCTGTTGTTTTCTGCATTTGTTGGAGATTTTTTTTTTCTTCTTCTCTTCCTGCATGTGTTTCCTGCCCTCCTACATACATAGCGGCATGTATGGCACATTACAATCCAGGCCTCCATAAACTTCCTTTTCTTGTAGAATATGAGTTCAGAAATACAGAACACTCAAAAGATGCTAATAAAATTCTGTCTGTTAAGGATGGTAGTTTTGGGTTTTTGTTAAGGGAAAAAAGGTTTGTTTATTTTAAAAGCAGTCTGTAATAATAATAATAATAATAATAATAATAATAATAATAATAATAATAATAATTGATGATGATGATGATGTTGATGTTGGAAGGGACCTTGGAGGTCATCTAGTCCAACCCCCTGCTCAGGCAGGAAACCCTACACCAGTGATGGCAAACCTTTTAGAGACCGAGTGCCCAAACTGCAACCCAAAACCCGCGTATGTATCCTCGGGTGCCGGGTGGGCGTGGCCCATTGGGTGGGTGTGGCCCATTGGCTGGGCGTGGCTGCGGTGGTAACGGCAGACTGGGTGGGACTAAAAAGTTCAATCAATCAATTCCAACTTTGCGAGATCTTTTTTTTCCCCCGGGAGAAGTTGAAATTGATTGAACCTTTTTTTTTTTTTGCACACAATGGCAGAAGCCTAAAGCGAAAAGGTTTTATAAAACCCAGCTGAAGGCCTAGGACTGGGGCGATGGCACGTGTGCCCACAGAGAGGGCTCTGCGTGCCACCTGTGGCACGCGTGCCATAGGTTCACCACCCCGGCCCTACACCATTTCAGACAAATGGCTGTCCGGTCTCTTCTTAAAAACTTCCAGTGTTGGAGCATTCACCGCTTCTGGAGGCAAGTTGTTGCACTGGTTAATTGTTTTCACTGTTAAGAAGTTTCTCCTTAGTTCCAGGTTGCTTCTCTCCTTGATCAGTTTCCATCCGTTGCTTCTTGTCCTGCCTTCAGGTGCTTTGGAGAATAGCTTGACTCCCTCTTCTTTGGGGCAGCCCCTGAGATAAAGTGGTAAAATTAAATCTTGGAGTAACTTCAGAACATCTTAAGGAGTCTTCCATCTCTCTGGTTTTCCCATCTTCCTTCAGTAACTCATAGAAACCTGCTTTCTCCTCTTCCCAAGTCAGAGAATCTGCAGCAGGCTGTGTTTTTGTCTGCTGAGTTTTTAAAAGAATGAAAATTCACAGCCGCCAGTTTGTTTGTTGATTATCCTTTTCAAAAGGGCCATCAAAATAACTCAACTCTTAATGTAGCTTTTAATTGCTTGGATACCCGAAGGTAATTTCCAATAAAATTATAAATACCTTCCCATTGCTTCTGTATTTTTTTTTAATTACAGTATTACATGCTTTGCAAAAGGGGAACATAAATTTTGATTGTTTTAATATAAGTAGATATGCTTTTAATACATGCTTGTTAAGTCTCAGAATACAAAGTGGTCTTAAGCATTAAGGGGATTGTGTCTACTCTATTTGCATCTCATCGACTCCTACAATTGACATGTTTTTTGTGCAGTGCCATTTTTCATTTACTGTGAAGATTATATAATTTTATTCAAGTTTTATTGCCAGTATTTACATCTTGATAGATATAGTCCTCCAGTTGTGACTGTAAGGTAGCCCAGAATTAAGTTGTGGCAGTTATTAAGAAAGTCTCCACTTGACTCTGGTTTGGTTTTTTTTACCTTTTTCTTTTTGCAGTAGTCATTAAGCAAATACCACAATCATTAAGCAAATCTGTTTTCCCCCCCCCAAGGCATTTTTTTTTTTTTTGCTGAAAAAGCAGAGACATCACCCTGCCAACAAAAGTGCGTATAGTCAAGGCCATGGTTTTCCCAGTTGCAAAGTATGGCTGTGAAAGTTGGACCATAAGAAAGGCTGAGCGCCAAAGAATGGAGGCCTTTGAACTCTGGTGCTGGAGAAGACTCCTGCGAGTCCCCTGGACTGCAAGGCGATCAAACCGGTCAGTCCTAGAGGAGATCAACCCCAATTGCTCTTTAGAAGGCCAGATCCTGAAGTTGAAACTCAAGTACTTTGGCCACCTAATGAGAAGGAAGGACTCACTGGAGAAGGGCCTAATGTTGGGAAAGATTGAGGGCAAGAGAAGAAGGGAACGACAGAGAATGAGGTGGCTGGATGGAGTCACTGACGCAGGAGGCGTGAGCTTCAATGGACTCCAGAAGATGGTAGTGGACAGGAAGGCCTGGAGGAACGTTGTCCATGGGGTCGCGATGGGTCGGACACGACTTCGCAACTAACAATAATGAAGTAAATACTGGAGACTGGCATAATGACTCAAACCCGCAGTCACGTGACCCTGAGACATGGCAAACAGCTGGGTCTGCTTGCCAAGCACCCAAAAATGTAGCCGTTCACCTGTAGGGCTGCTGCAGCTGTCAGAATTTTGAAATTGGATTATACGTACAGGTAATTGAGCCCAAAATAGGATTTCCTGCCTGAGGAAGGGGTTGGACTAGATGATCTACAAGATCCCTTCCAACTTCTTTTTTTTTTAATTATTATTATTATTATTATTATTATTATTATTATTATTATTATTATTATTATTATGTCCATTGCTAAACAGGGCAGTTGATAAGTGAATTTTGCTTCGTTTTACAGCCCTTTTTTGCCACCGTTGTTAAGCAATTCACTGCAGTCGTTAAGCAAATCCTACAGTCATTAAGTGAATCTGGATTCCCTTATTGACTTTGCTTGTCAGAAGCCCTCTGGGAAAGTTATAAATCAGGGGTCTTCAAACTTGGCCCTTTTATGACTTGTGGATTTCAACTCCCAGAATTCCTCAGCCAGGCATGCCTGTCATAAATGATAGTCACCTGACCCCTGTGGAACCTGTTTAGTTTTTGTTTTAAAGTTCTCCCCGAACCCCTTGATCCAAACAAAGCCAAACCTCAGGTGGCAGAAAACTGGCTGCGTTCACTTGATATATTTTTTTTCCTTTTTGCTTGTACTATCTTACAGAATTCCATCCAATTTTTGCAGGAACCCTAACAATCTGGTTAACACAGGACCAAAATCCCTGGTTCTCGACTTAAAGCTATTCATTGACTGATTGTACAAAGTTACTTTGGGACACTAGATAACAGCTGATCTTCTTCCACTTAAAACCATTTGTTAGCGACACTTCGAAGTTACAGCGGCACTGAAAAAAAGTGACTTATGACCATTTTTCACACTCACGACCGTTGCAGCATCCCCAAAATTCAGAGGCTTGGCAACTGGATCATGTTTAATAATAATGATGATGATGATGATGTAGTACCAATAGTAATAGGCGCCTTGGGTGCAATCCCAAAACAACTGGAGCACCACTTGAACACCATCATCGGCATTGACAAATTCGCCATTAGTCAATTGCAAAAGGCGGCCTTACTAGGAACTGCTTCCATCCTGCGACGAGATCTGTAATACCGTCAAACATCCACATCTGCCTAGATAGGCAAAAATGCCAAATCCAGTCTGAACATTTGGCTGACTGTGCGATGATCAATAATAATAATAATAATAATAATAATAATAATAATAATAATAATAATAATAATAATAATAATAATAATAATAATAATAATAAAGTTGGAAAGGACCATGGAGGTCTTCTAGTCCAACCTGATACTCAGGCAGGAAACCTATATCATTTCAGACAAATACTGTAGTTGTCAAGTCTCTTCTTAAAAATCTCCGGTGTTGGAGCATTCATAGCTTCTGGAGGCAGGTTCTTCCACTGATTAATTGTTCCAACTGTCAGGAAATTTCTCCTTAGTTCTAGGTTGCTTCTCTCTTTGCTTAGTTTCCATCCGTTGCTGCTTCTCCTGCCTTTAGGTGCTTTGGAGAATAGTTTGACTCCCTCTTCTTTGGGGCAGCCCCTGAGATATTGGAAGACTGCTATCATGTCCCCCCTCGTCCTTCTCTTCATTAAACCAGACATACCCAATTCCAGCAACCGTTCCTTATATGTTTTAGCCTCCAGGCCCCTAATCATCTTTGTTGCTCTTCTCTGCACTCTTTCTAGAGTCTCAACATCTTTTTTACATCGTGGTGAGCAAAACTGGATGCAGGATTACAAGTGTGGTCTTACCAAGACCTTGTAAAGTGGTATTAACACTTCACATGTTAATTGTAATTGACTCAATTAACAAGCGTGTCAAGAAAGGTCGTAAAATGAAGCAAAACTCTCTGGTTCAGGAACAGAAATGTTAGGGTCACTTGTAAGTCAAGGACTATCTAATTGGCAAGTTTAACCATTTGAAATGTATAAAAAGGTAATTTCCCTCAGAGGAATTAAAGGTCGTAAAAAGGGGCAAAACTCACTTAAGAACGGCCTCTCTTAGCAACGGAAATTTTGGGCTCAATTGTTGGCACAAGCATGTGAACTTGGAACTTGGAGAGATGTCACTGTTGTCCTTGACTAAATAAGCCTCTGAATAATGAAACTGTAGAAAAGCTGAAGCTGAAGCCAGTTTGGTGTTTTCTAATTATTTCTTTTAACGATCAGCTTCTGAAAAATGTTGGATTACTGCTTTCAGCGGTTCAGCTGAAGCAGCCAGCAACCCAGTATTTTTCACGGACACTGTCAACCGTGCTTTTTTTTACTTTTAAAAGAGAATTTTAAATCTACGAACTACAATTATTCCTTCCAGAGAAGGTTAGAGGGGGGAAAAAAAGTGTCTCCTCTCAAGAGTTATATATCTTGTAAACCGGCCGTATAGTAAATTAGGTTGAGGATGCTGCCTGGGCGGTAAATAAAAACATATATTTAAAACTGAAGCATGGATGATTTTCAATTAAAAGATCAGTTTAAAAGACTAATCTTTTAAAGACTAAAATGGCTAATGCAGTAATTTTGTTTGCTTTTGAAAGGGTTGCCTTTTAACTGGTTATTATATTCTGTAGGATTGGAAATCTAAAGTGAGTCTCTGACCTGAGGCACAGAGTTCAAATTGTGCTGAAGCAGCTCTCATTTCTGAGACGGATGTGTACAATCCATTTCTCTCTTTTCCCAAGACATTAAGCCTGTGAGCTTTGACCCTTTGCTTGGCTGCTTCTCTCCAAGGCAGCCACTCCAGTTGTGTCCAGGTTACTGCCTTATCTCCATCAGCCTGGCAGTGGCGTTTGGAAGGTGTAGTTAAGAGACGTGGTTCAAACTATTTGCCCTTTTGGCTTCACCTTCCCATGGCCTCCTTTTAACTTTCACAGAGCTCGGATCTTGATAGAATCAAGATCACGTGAAGTGTTAGTACCACTTTACAAGGCCTTGGTAAGGCCACACTTGGAATACGGCATCCAGTTTTGGTCGCCGCGATGTAAAAAAGATGTTGAGACTTTAGAAAGAGTACAGAGAAGAGCCACAAAGATGATTAGGGGACTGGAGGCTAAAACATATCACGAACGGTTGCTGGAATTGGGTATGTCTAGTTTAATGAAGAGAAGGACGAGGGGGGACATGATAGCAGTCTTCCAGTATCTCAGGGGCTGCCCCAAAGAAGAGGGAGTCAAGCTATTCTCCAAAGCGCCTGAAGGCAGGACAAGAAGCAACGGATGGTAACTAATCAAGGAGAGAAGCAACCTGGAACTAAGGAGAAACATCCTGACAGTTGGAACAATTAACCAGTGGAACAACCTGCCTCCAGAAGCGGTGAATGCTCCAACACTGGAAGTTCTTTGTCTGAAATGGTATAGGGTTTCCTGCCTGAGCAGGGGGTTGGACTAGATGACCTCCAAGGTCCCTTCCAACTTTTATCATCATCATCATCATCATCATCATCATCATCATCATCATCATCATCATCATCATTATTATTATTATTACTACTACTATGGATCATCGCACAGTCAGCCAGATGTTCAGACTGGATTTGGCATTTTTGTCTACCTATCGAGTCTTTACCAAGGACCTGGGATAGGCAGATGTGGGTGTTTGATGGTATTACAGGTATCGTCGCCGGATGGAGGCGGTTCCTAGTAAGGCCGCCTTTTGCAATTATTATTATCATCATCATCATCATCATCATCATCATCATCATCATCATCATCATCATCATCATCTAGCAGAAAACAAATAAAAGGAACTAGCGCAGGATTCAGACAGCTTTTGAAGGCAATTCTTTCGTCCTTTTTGGTTCTTCTTCTTGTTCTGCAAAACAAGCATCGTTTTTATTTACACATAGTCCTCGGCTTACATCCGTTCGTCTAGTGACTGTTTTTTTAAGTTACAACGGCACTGAAAAAAGTGACCCAGGATCACTTTTCAAACTTAACAAACGTCACAGCGTCCGGCACCAGTGCACTAGTTTTAAGTTTGAGAACCGTTGACCGAGGATAAATACTGCCAACGCTACAGGGCGCTAGGGGAAACCGTCGGAAGACTGCTCGTTTTCGGTATCCCTTCGGCCTAAGTGAATTGTTGGAACAATGATTGAATTGCAGACGCAACTAAGTGAATTGTTGGCACCGTCCTTTCCACTATTTTCCCCGCAAAATTCCCTTAACAACCGTCTGGCTTGGCAATGGAAATTTTGGGTTAAGGTTGTGATTGTAAGCCGAGGACTACATTTGTTCGTTGGTTCGTTAGTTCCTTGTTCATTCATTCATTGCTTCATTCATTCATTGGTTCATTCATTCATTCTCTTTATCATCGCCCATCTCAATCCAATTGACACTGTTGATTGTTACGGAGAGAAGCCTTTTCATCCGCCAGCTCAAGGCTGCCCATCCATTCTCACCTGAGATCCCAAATCTTTCCCCGCCTTGGCAGTAGGATGTTTCCATTTATCCTGCTGCTGGTTTGTTTGTTTGTTTGTTTGTTTGTTTATCGGGTTTATGTGACTGCCCATCTCAGTGAGCGACTCTGAGTGGCAAACCGAATTAAAATGGAACGACGAACATTACGAGAATGAAAAATGCAGGCAGTCCCGGAAACAACCACCCAAATAGTCTGGAAAATTGAGTTCGGGACAAGTTCTTTTTGTGTTTGGTTTGAAACGTTTCGTCATTTATCCAAGGAGCTTTTTTAGTCCGAGCAAGTTGGTTAGAGGGACCATAATAATAATAATAATAGCAGCAGTAGTAGGATGGGGGAGAGGGGATGGTTTCACGTACTCACTTGCCCCTTGCGTGGCCCGGGTATTGGGCTGTGGCCCAGAGGTTGGGGACCCCCAACAGTCTGGGTCCTCGTTTTACCGAGCTCGAAAGGATGAGAGGCTGAGTCAACCTTGAACCGTTCAGAATCGAACTCCTGGCTGTGGGCAGCGTTAGCCTGCAATGCCACATTCTGACCACTGGAATATTTGATAGTTGAGCGAAGTGGATGTGTTAAGCGAGATGTAACGCAACTTCTTCGCTCAGCGGCTACAGATTTTGATGGTTAAATCAGGGCTTTTCAACCTTTTCACCCATTGTACCACTTTTAGGATATGGCAACATCCGAGTACTACCAGTCGCCTAGCAAGGTGTCAAAAACTTGATGACCCGCCCCCCCCAAAAGGAAAAAAGTGATAAAGTACAGGTAGTCCTCGACTTACAACAGTTCGCTTAGTGACTATTCGAAGTTACAATGGCACTGAAAAAAGTGCCCCCCAAGGCACAGCCAAGCAAGACACCTGCCTGCCCACCCGATGGCGCTCTTCCTGCTGTCCAAGGTTTTCATTGTTGTGAGCATTTCTGTTGAGGATTGGCAGTGGGGGTGGGGTGGGGGGGTGTTTGGTTTTTATTCCCCCCGTCTGCTGGGTGGTTGCAGCAGGTTTTGGTCACTTCACATGACCCCGGGACACTGTGACCGTCATAAATATGAATCAGTTGCCAAGCATCTGAATGTAAATCACAAGACCCTGGAGAGGCTGCAACATTCCAGCTGATCGGCGCTTCTTCTGGGCTCAGCAGAAGCACCAGGATCAGCGCCGAGCTCCAGCTGGAGCCTGGCGCTGATCCTGGCGCTTCCGCTGAGCCCTGACAGCCCTGCAGCTCCAGCCGTCTCTCGCTCAGGCTTGTGCGGTGCTGCCACCGGTTCAGCTCATTCCCCTCCCCCGCTACCCCTTTTCTGGGATGGTCGCGTATCACCTGCCAGGTGCCACTGTACCACAGGTGGTCCCCGTGCCACTGGTTGAAAAGCCCTGGGTTAAATGATCTCCCGCGTTGTTAAGCGGACAGAGTAAAAGAACGGCCTGCCGGAGGGACTCGGATAAGCCCAGGGCTGAAACCCTACGGCAGGCAGCCCTTTTGCCCTCAAAAGAGGCTGTCTGAAAAAAATAATCTGTCCGAAAATCCAGGCAGGATTTTTTTTGCATGAATGGGGCGTTTGCAGCCAGACCCCAAACACAAAAGGAGTCCTCCACATTTCCGGGGGCTGGCTGCAAACGTGCGGTCTTGCAAACACTCTGTACCAAAATCTATGTTTTATTAAATTTCTAATTTTACATTTAAGTATTCGAAAAGCCACGTGGCGGCTGGGTTAATCGATAACACAATGACATACAAGTATCTTTAGTTCCAATCTCAAGCTGCTACATTAAATTTTTCCTCTCTTTTCCCCTTAGTGTTTACTGTCTCCTGTTTCAACTAATACAATTCTTATTAAGTCAATTCAATAAAAACGACATTCTTAACATTTATCAACAATTTTTCGCTTATGCGTATCCTTATTATTTTAACGTTCAGTCTTTATAGGCAATCAATGTCCTAATTAGTTTCCCCCAATTTTTAATTTCCCGTTAATATTTAACTTAACATTTAATAATAATAATAATAATAATAATAATAATAATAATAATAATAAAGTTGGAAGAGACCTTGGAAGTCATCTAGACCAACCCACTGCTCAGGCAGGAAACCCTATACCATTTCGGACCAATGGCTCTCCAGTCTCTTCTTAAAAACTTCCAGTGTTGGAGCATTCACCGCTTCTGGAGGCAGGTAGTTCCACTGGTTAATTGTTCTAACTGTCAGGAAGTTTCTCCTTAGTTCTAGGTTGCTTCTCTCCTTGGTCAGTTTCCATTCGTTGCTTCTCATTCTGCCTTCAGGCCCTTTGGAGAATAGCTTGACTCCCTCTTCTTTGGGGCAGCCCCTGAGATACTGGAACACTGCTATCATGTCCCCCCTCGTCCTTCTCTTCATTAAACTAGACCAGTGGTGGCGAACCTATGGCACGGGTGCCAGAGGCGGCACTCAGAGCCCTCTCTGTGGGCACGTGCATCGTCGCCCCAGTCCTAGGCCTTTAGTTGGGTTTTATAAAACCTTTTCGCTTTAGGCCTCAGCCGCCGTGTGCAAAAAAAAAAAAAAGGTTCAATCAGTCAGTCAATTTCGACTTCTCGCGGGAAAAAAAGATCTTGCAAAGTTGGAATTGATTGATTGAACTTATTAGTCCCACCCAGTCTGCCGTTACCACCGCAGCTACACCCAGCCAATGGGCCACACCCACCCGGCACCCAACGATACATAAGTGGGTTTTGGGTTGCAGTTTGGGCACTCGGTCTCTAAAAGGTTTGCCATCACTGAACTAGACATACCCAATTCCAGCAGCCTTTCCTTATATGCTTTAGCCTCCAGTCCCCTAATCATCTTTGTTGCTCTCCTCTGCACTCTTTCTAGAGTCTCAACATCTCTTTTAATATTTAATATTTATAGCCTCCAAGTTTTAAGTAACCAAAGTTCCCGGCTGGATTTCCAGATGTAGATTTTTTCAGCCAGCGTCCAGGAATCAAGGAGTCCTCTCGGCAGGTGGCAGCAGCTTGTGACCTTCCCTGCCGGCTTGCCCATTGACTTTCTGGGGAAGCTGGCGGGGAAGATTGCACACGACACAATAAACACGATAGTAGGGTGCTTGGCAACCAGTCATAAGCGCTAACGGGTTGCCAAGCGCCCAGATTACAAGCACATGACCATCGGGGCGCTGCAACGGCCATCGCTTCAGGCATGGGTTCTAAGTCCCTTTGTTCAGCACCGTTGTCATTTTCAGACAATCACTGAACGAATGGTTGTTAGGTGATGGCTACCCGAAAGGCTACGTTAGCAGAATTTTTCAAGGCTGAGAGTGCAAATCTCTTGAGCAATACAGGAGGATATTTGCAACTCAGGGTTGAAATGAGGGCTCCTTGGTGCTCTCTGAGCTCGCTTGTTTTCTTGCAGACGTTTCATGACTCAAACTAGGTAACGTCATCAGTGCTAGTAGGGAGTGGGGTTTGTGGAGAGGAGGGGGAGGAGGAGAACTGTGGGGTCCCTGGTGCTCTCTGTGCTTGCTTGTTTTCTTGCAGACGTTTCA